>NC_072772.1:30910106-31140513 GCF_022539595.1 Amphiprion ocellaris | reverse complement strand
AGAAAATGAAAAAACGGACCTTTTTTCGTTTCTGTCTCTTACTGATTTTACTTTCTTGTTATTCTAAATATAAAACGAAAATCAAAGCATTAAAAAAATGGTATATCCCTTTTTGATCATGAAAAGGAAAAACGCCTTGTATTTCATTTTAAATTTTTGTATTTTAAAACGAAAATCAAATAACGACTCGCTTTTTGTTTTTCAATACCCGTTTCAGAACGGAAAATCCAATTACCAGATCCGTACACGGACCGACATGGCTGTGTAAAGGACTAGTGTGATATGTTTTGATAATTCTGACAATATCAAAATTGTGACTTAAATATGACACCTGCATAAAAACAACAATATTAAAACCATGCAACAGAAAAAAACTCTAGAACGTCAGCAAAAATAATGTAATAACTAATAAGAGAAAATTAATCTTAAAATTCTTTATTATTAATCTTAAAAAAGACATTTGTGCATTTTAATCCATTCTTGACTCTTTTGCAGGAATTAAAGTTGTCTAAACACATTGTGTTTGATGCTAAATCCATGTTATCCTCTTTTACAAGTTGCACCTATCAAATCACATCAGTGACTTTATCGCAATTATAAATATTTATTAGAATAGTGCAGACTGTGAACCGTTCTTGAGAGCCTGTTTCCCTTCATTTTCCTTTTTCAACACAATTCGACTCAGAAAAACTAAAAAATACCCTCAGATCTCATATATTGGCTGAAGTCATTGGTGTTTCAATGCCAAACTTTCAGCTATTTATTTATATTTATTATTTTTATGCTTAATACAATTATAGTTTATGTGCCATTAAGTGTTTTCTTCTTTGTTCTCATTCTCAAATATGCAGGTTTGTTTTTGTTACATTCATAATTGGATTATTGTACAATCATAGTCTTAATATTCAGTAATCTGATTTCCCCTGTACACCATGGAATTAGTTAGACAGTTCAATTTATGTTTGCAATAAGATAACAATTATTTAACAACATTTAATACACCTAATAAGTAAATGTTGGCACTCTACAGAGCACATTTCCCAAGAATAGAAATTCTTGTTGACAGAAATGTACATACCATGGCTGCAATTAATGAGATTTAATATTGTACTTAATAGAAATGTATTGATTATATTAAGTAAAGTAACTTTGGTGTGTCTTATTTATATATTTCTGCTTGAATTAGTGATTTCAGACTTTTTTCCCTCAATAACAACCATTATTTTTATTATTAAGCATATGTAATATGTAAATTGCTAAGTGACAACCTATAAACCTACATTAAACTTGATTTTAGCTTTCACTGCATCCATCAAAATATGGTGTTTTGATGGTGTATGAGTGTATGCACATGCTAACTATCTAAATATCAACAATCTTTGTCCAGAATTGCAGAGTTGTTCTTTAATTTTTTCTTCTAAAGAGCGTATGTGAGTTGATTTCACGGCGTTTTCTAGGTTTTGCAGTTTCATCATTTCATCTTCTCTTACTATTTTTATTGACTTTGTTCTGCACTGAAACAACAAGACAAATTCCTTGTGTGCGTGGGCTTGCTTGACAATAAAAAACGGTCCTGATTATACGGTGGTATTAGAGGATGTTGGAGTCGCTCATGACTCACTGCGCTGAAAAGGATTCATTTTCAAGTTTACAACAACCAGATGTCAGAACAACAAGGACAAAACACTTGAGTGTGCAGGCAGGGCAGACTTAGATAAGACTTTACACAAATCCCAATTTATTAAACATTCATCCTGTCTGAGCACGTTCCATCTGCTGCACACTGCTCGCTCTTATTGAGGACTGATTGAATAAATGTCTTCTTTAACCAGGTGTTGCAATAACGTGTCTGCTTTGTAAGTCTGACGGCTGCTCTCTAGCAAAAACTGGAAACCAGAGGAAGAAACTACAATAACTCTCATGCACAAAAAGGATGCATGCACAAATATCCTCTGAGTTTGGCATTTGTACAATTCAAATAACATGTGAACCACCACTGTATAATCTGCACAGCATCTATATTCATATTTTAATGTGTGTGTTGGACAAAAAAACTAATTCTCATTCATACAAAGTATGAACTCTCTAAAACCTATAACCCACCAGCGGGTTTGAAATGCATATCATCTTTTAAAAAAAGGCCAAAATTACACAATTTATCATATCAGAAACTGTGAAAAAAGAAAGAATTGTTGGGTTTTCAACTTTTAACTGGTCTTTTAACTACAGCGTGGTTCCAAATCTATGCTTAGAATCAAGATAATTCACAAAAATTGCTTTATTTTAGGTCTCATTTAACAGTTCATCAGAAATAAAGCATTTGCACTAACCAGATTCTGTGAAAAATAAAAAATTCTGCACTATTCAGTACAACTGTGAAGCCATTTGTGTGGCATCTGTGACAAACAGTCACGCGAAAAAAATTCTGGGATTTTTCAGCCCAACTAGAATGAACTGCAGGCAGTGTTTACACCACGCAGAGACATTGAAAATGGAATCAGTAAAACATATATATTTTTTCAGTTTAAGTAACAAACAGGGACACTTGGAAAAAGTGTTGCACATGCTGATACTATTTGTTCTTCAATTTTTATAAAAATGAATAAATAACTTCAATCTTCTTTCTATATATATCATTTTTGGCATTTTAAGTGTGTTCTGCTACACAAGACATTTTCTGAGTTCTCTCTGAGTTTTTCTGTTTTCATTGAGGTGCAGGACTTTACACTGGAGTGAAAAATGAGCCCACTGTGAGCAAAAATCCGTCAGGAGCACAACATTTCTCAGGGTTGTGAAAAATTCTAAAATCCACATGAAAATGTCATTATTCCAAAAAATATGTCTGTGTAGGTATATAGCAGTTTGTAATGTCAAACACAGTGTACAGGGACTCTGTTTGGTCATCTCAGGCTGGTTTGTGCATATTTCCTCCTGTTCCGTGTGTTTTTTATACTCAGAAGGCAAATTTTAGGCTCTAATGTTATAATAAGGTTTTCACAGAATGAACCCATTTCCTATCCACAAAGAGAAGGTGACGTGATATTAAAAGATTCTGTGTTTCTTTTGAAAACTGCCTGTACTATATTCTTAAGTCTTAAGTAATCCATCTGTGAAGCGATAAACTCTATATTCAAAATGTTCCTATGCTGCGGTTGCCATAGTTACTATGGCAGCACCACATACAGTGTAATTCTGATTGTACTGCAGCAAACAATGACAGACTTTGGCCAGTAGCTGTATTTTAATGTCATGGAGCATCATGATGTGATGCATGGTTGTGGCAGCATCATGATGTAAAACATGGTGGTGGCAACATAATGATGTGAAGCATGGTGGTGGCAGCATCATGATGTGAAGCATGGTGGTGGCAGCATCATGATGTAAAACATGGTGGTGGCAGCATCATGATGTGAAGCATGGTGGTGGCAGCATCATGATGTGAAGCATGGTGGTGGCAACATAATGATGTGAAGCATGGTGGTGGCAGCATCATGATGTGAAGCATGGTGGTGGCAGCATCATGATGTGAAGCACGGTGGTGGCAGCATCATGATGTGAAGCACGGTGGTGGCAGCATCATGATGTGAAGCATGGTGGTGGCAGCATCATGATGTGAAGCACGGTGGTGGCAGCATCATGATGTGAAGCACGGTGGTGGCAGCATCATGATGTAAAACATGGTGGTGGCAGCATCATGATGTGAAGCATGGTGGTGGCAACATCATGATGTAAAACACGGTGGTGGCAGCATCATGATGTGAAGCATGGTGGTGGCAGCATCATGATGTGAAGCATGGTGGTGGCAGCATAATGATGTGAAGCATGGTGGAGGCAGCATCATGATGTGAAGCATGGTGGTGGCAACATAATGATGTGAAGCATGGTGGTGGCAGCATCATGATGTGAAGCATGGTGGAGGCAGCATCATGATGTGAAGCATGGTGGTGGCAACATAATGATGTGAAGCATGGTGGTGGCAGCATCATGATGTGAAGCACGGTGGAGGCAGCATCATGATGTGAAGCACGGTGGTGGCAGCATCATGATGTGAAGCATGGTGGTGGCAGCATCATGATGTAAAACATGGTGGTGGCAGCATCATGATGTGAAGCATGGTGGTGGCAGCATCATGAACACTGGAGTGAAAAATGAGCCCACTGTGAGCAAAAATCCGTCAGGAGCACAACATTTCTCAGGGTTGTGAAAAATTCTAAAATCCACATGAAAATGTCATTATTCCAAAAAATATGTCTGTGTAGGTATATAGCAGTTTGTAATGTCAAACACAGTGTACAGGGACTCTGTTTGGTCATCTCAGGCTGGTTTGTGCATATTTCCTCCTGTTCCGTGTGTTTTTTATACTCAGAAGGCAATTTTAGGCTCTAATGTTATAATAAGGTTTTCACAGAATGAACCCATTTCCTATCCACAAAGAGAAGGTGACGTGATATTAAAAGATTCTGTGTTTCTTTTGAAAACTGCCTGTACTAATATTCTTAAGTCTTAAGTAATCCATCTGTGAAGCGATAAACTCTATATTCAAAATGTTCCTATGCTGCGGTTGCCATAGTTACTATGGCAGCACCACATACAGTGTAATTCTGATTGTACTGCAGCAAACAATGACAGACTTTGGCCAGTAGCTGTATTTTTAATGTCATGGAGCATCATGATGTGATGCATGGTTGTGGCAGCATCATGATGTAAAACATGGTGGTGGCAACATAATGATGTGAAGCATGGTGGGTGGCAGCATCATGATGTGAAGCATGGTGGTGGCAGCATCATGATGTGAAACATGGTGGTGGCAGCATCATGATGTGAAGCATGGTGGTGGCAGCATCATGATGTGAAGCATGGTGGTGGCAACATAATGATGTGAAGCATGGTGGTGGCAGCATCATGATGTGAAGCATGGTGGTGTGCAGCATCATGATGTGAAGCACGGTGTGGTGGCAGCATCATGATGTGAAGCACGGTGGTGGCAGCATCATGATGTGAAGCACGGTGGTGGCAGCATCATGATGTGAAGCACGGTGGTGGCAGCATCATGATGTGAAGCACGGTGGTGGCAGCATCATGATGTAAAACATGGTGGTGGCAGCATCATGATGTGAAGCATGGTGGTGGCAACATCATGATGTAAAACACGGTGGTGGCAGCATCATGATGTGAAGCATGGTGGTGGCAGCATCATGATGTGAAGCATGGTGGTGGCAGCATAATGATGTGAAGCATGGTGGAGGCAGCATCATGATGTGAAGCATGGTGGTGGGCAACATAATGATGTGAAGCATGGTGGTGGCAGCATCATGATGTGAAGCATGGTGGTGGCAAACATCATGATGTAAAACACGGTGGTGGCAGCATCATGATGTGAAGCATGGTGGGTGGCAGCATCATGGTGTGAAGCATGGTGGTGGCAGCATAATGATGTGAAGCATGGTGGAGGCAGCATCATGATGTGAAGCATGGTGGTGGCAACATAATGATGTGAAGCATGGTGGTGGCAGCATCATGATGTGAAGCATGGTGGAGGCAGCATCATGATGTGAAGCATGGTGGTGGCAACATAATGATGTGAAGCATGGTGGTGGCAGCATCATGATGTGAAGCACGGTGGAGGCAGCATCATGATGTGAAGCACGGTGGTGGCAGCATCATGATGTGAAGCATGGTGGTGGCAGCATCATGATGTAAAACACGGTGGTGGCAGCATCATGATGTGAAGCATGGTGGTGGCAGCATCATGATGTGAAGCATGGTGGTGGCAACATCATGATGTAAAACACGGTGGTGGCAGCATCATGATGTGAAGCATGGTGGTGGCAGCATCATGATGCAAAACACGGTGGTGGCAGCATCATGATGTGAAGCATGGTGGTGGCAACATCATGATGTAAAACACGGTGGTGGCAGCATCATGATGTGAAGCATGGTGGTGGCAGCATCATGATGTGAAGCATGGTGGTGGCAGCATCATGATGTGAAGCATGGTGGAGGCAGCATCATGATGTGAAGCATGGTGGTGGCAACATAATGATGTGAAGCATGGTGGTGGCAGCATCATGATGTGAAGCATGGTGGAGGCAGCATCATGATGTGAAGCATGGTGGTGGCAACATAATGATGTGAAGCATGGTGGTGGCAACATAATGATGTGAAGCATGGTGGTGGCAACATCATGATGTAAAACACGGTGGTGGCAGCATCATGATGTGAAGCATGGTGGTGGCAGCATCATGATGTAAAACATGGTGGTGGCAGCATCATGATGTGAAGCATGGTGGTGGCAACATCATGATGTAAAACACGGTGGTGGCAGCATCATGATGTGAAGCATGGTGGTGGCAGCATCATGATGTGAAGCATGGTGGTGGCAGCATCATGATGTAAAACACGGTGGTGGCAGCATCATGATGTGAAGCATGGTGGTGGCAACATCATGATGTAAAACACGGTGGTGGCAGCATCATGATGTGAAGCATGGTGGTGGCAGCATCATGATGTGAAGCATGGTGGTGGCAGCATCATGATGTGAAGCATGGTGGTGGCAGCATCATGATGTGAAGCATGGTGGTGGCAGCATAATGATGTGAAGCACGGTGGTGGCAGCATCATGATGTAAAACATGGTGGTGGCAAAATCATGATATAAGGATGCTTCTCGGCTGCAGGTCCTGGAAGGCTTGTAAAGGTAGAGGGTAAAATAAATGGAATCTGGGGTAAAATTATGGTGTGAGACAGAAGTTGGTATTAAATCTAATGCTTATAAGACCACTGACTTGTGCTACTGTCTACTAATGGCAGAAAAGGGTCCCTTGATTGATTGAAATGATTGAAATTAAATGGTATCACAACTCCCAAAATTGGGTTTTAGCTGCGTTTGTCTCACAAGTCACATAATATTTTCTCTCTCATCATGCAAAATAGTCTCAGAAATATAAATCACATGTATGATATATCCTACAAATATGTCATAGCCATGCATGTTTTTAGGATTTATTGTGCTCATAATGCATAAGAAGTGCTATAAATGTTTGCATTATGAATGAACAGGGGACATAATTGTGGTAAATATGAAAGCACTGCGTGAGCTTCGTATTGCTTTTGGATTCAGATTCAACAACAGGAAATATTAAAAAAACATTGAGGCCTCACTGATGGATGAATCCATGAAAGATTCAGTGTCAAAACGTCATTCATATGTCATTGCAGGAAACACACATGCAGTGAGTCACATCAGAAATCTCAGATGACAGTAGTAACACTCCGACAGACAACAGCTGAACCAGCTGAAGATTCAGATTTAAATTGCTCACTTTGCTCTGTGCAAGTCTTCAAAGGGCAACCTTCACTCCCTCCACATTCACTGATTTGCTGTTTCTGCCTCGGTAGCACAATAAATCTCAGGTCAGCCTCTTGTCTTGGTCCTTTATGGCAGTGCGTAACTGTGCCGCCCTCATCATTACCACCACAGAATCTGACGCTGACTTTTTGAGCGATCTATTGTGGGTTGAGTTTATACAAAATGGTTAAAAACAAACAGTGAACGCTGGATACAACAACTGAGGGAAAAATAGAGGTAAAGAAAACATTTGTGACTCAAAAGGCAGCCCCCTTAGTCATCCTAGCTGTGACTTGTTATTAACAAATATGGGTTTTGCTTGGTTTTGTTTGACACAGAAGCTGGAAATGCTGTGTGGTGCTTGTCAACTATTATTTTCACACACTGCAAAAAAAAAAAAACCAAAACAAACTTTTAAACTTATAGCAGCACAGCGGGCCTCCATATGTCATTCTCTGCACTGCTACACTCGCTAATGTTTCTCTTTGCGGCGAGACATTTTGAGAGTTTTCCTGGAAAAATCAGCAACTTTTTTTTTTGAGGAACTGCTTGATTCTAGTATTTAATACAAATCAGGTAAGTCTGCAAAACACTGTTATCAAAAAAGGGGGTTAAGCAAAACTTCTGCCTGTGTCCTAATGATGTGACAAAACTATCAGGAAAAGGGCTGCAATTTCATTATTTGATATTTTGATGTGGCGGAGACATCAGTGATTAAGGAGGACAGCATGTGATAAGCGGTAATGGGCTGTCAGAGTATTATCTGGTGTCAGAAAAAGGTAATGTAGGAGTAGGAAGGAGCAGCAGACGACAGGAAACAGAAGGAGGACAGTATCGTATGGAAGGAAAGTGCTGCTGACAGATTCGTCTTTCCCTGAAGCCAATAATGTTGTAAAATAGATTTACAGCCACAAACCAGATGGAAAGAAAGAGCAGAAATCACTTTTAATAACCGAACTGAGGCTCAACTACACTCGGGGATGTTCTCACTAATTTCCTGAGGTGGAAATAGAGTTAAGCAGAGCAAAGAGTCTATTTGCCTAAAAATGACAACACTGAAATAAATGCAGACTTTTTTTAAATTTATCTCAACATTTTATCGCTCATGTTTGATCATGTTTATCAAAATTTAACAATCTGGAGCCTGAGATACATTATTGCATATGAGCAAGTTTGTCCATTAATATCAAACTCTGGTAAGTGTTGGTCTATTTGGTATGTTTTTATGATATTTTATTGCAAAATACTTTATATATCTGCACAGCTATGTGTCATTAGTTTCCAGCTGAATTAAAGATTTAGGGTTATAAAAAAAAATAATAAAAATGAAATATGGTGGCAGCATCATGATGAGAATACATTTTTTTTAAATGTTAAAAAATTTATAAAAATATTAAAAATAATGGATAAAAATATAAAACACACACACACACACACACACACACACACACACACACACACACACACACACACACACACACACATATATACACATAATTGTAAATAATCTTGTAGGAAGACAAATTATTTGTTTGTATTTCGACTAAACTCAGACATTTTTATACATTCTGCAGGTTCCAGTTATTTACTATTTTTATTCATTTTTAAAATTAATTTTTCAATTAATAATTATTATAATTATTATGTTTTTATAACCTTTAATCTTTAATTCAGCTGGAAAATAATGACACATCTGTGCGATTATATTCAACAGTTTGTAATAAAACACCATAAAAAGATACCAAACAGACCAACTGTTACCATCTTTTGACTTGCATGATCAAACATTAGCAAGAAATTAGTTTACTTGACCATGGAGACTCTGATGAATCTTTAATTGCATGAAAAATTAGTTATTGTGACTTTAAAAACAAACAAAAGTATAGTATATAAGTATATTAGGCAAGACAATGCAAATTGATACAGTGACTGAAAAAACAAACTTTAAAAATGTGAAAATTAAGCTTCAGAGGGATGTCATGAGTAATACTGAAAGCAGGTGTCAAAGTGGACATTATACAGGATTTAGTGTCTTTTTCTACTATTCTAGGAACAAAGATCAGAGCGTTCCTGTGGCCCTCCTGGTTTTTGCTAACAAGCATTTTGTTTTGAATAAACAAGAAAAGCAAACATGCAGTTATCAGTGTGTGACCTATGGGGGAACAGGAGCAGCTGGGCTCCTCTAAATAACACATAAGCTCCACTGGAAACGTCATTTGTGAACTTCTGTGAGGTCTGTGTAATACTGACAACTTGCTCTTCTTGCCAAACATTTACAGTATCTCTGTATTTCTGTATCTTCATGATCATGACTCATGTAAAAGTAGGCAGTTATTGATGAATGATTCATGAATGAGGGTGATTCATAGCTAATTCACTTTCATGAAGTCCCCGTCATGCATGCTGTTCTGGTGGCCACTTTCAGTATCATAAACCTCACTCAGTTTAATTGAAAGATCAGAAAAAGCAAAGTTTTCTCGATGTCAGCTGCTGTAAAACCAAATAACTAACTCCAGTGTGATGAAAGCAGGTAGCTATGGTTGCTTATGATATTTTCTCTTATTATTCATAAGAAATAATGACATGTAAAAGCCAAATCAAGTATTTTATAAATGTTGTATCTGTTGTTTCTGACCACAAAAAGTGAAAAAAGTGAATTCCCTAACAAGCCATGGTGTAAATTGCACGTTGACAGTTAAAATGACTTTCATATTTGCATGAAAAAAAGTTTTCTCTCAGGAAGAAAACAAAGCTTTTGATAGCAGACAGTATAGAATGTAACATATATAAAACAGAATTCCTTTATTTCCATTGCACAGTATACAAAGAAATTAAGCAGCAATCCTGTCACACAATAAAAAATGTGCAAATATAAAATATAACGTCTTGAAGGAAAAAATTGGATGTGCAAGTGTATCTATGAAAACAGCAGGATGGCATATTCTTTTAAAGATAGCTTATTTAGTATATTAGGAACTATAAAAACTGCATTGTAACTGATATTCTGGATATTGTGCTTTGCTAAACATGTGCTAAAAGTAGTGCAAAAACTACATACAAGGTGCAGCTGTATGTAAATGTGTAGTTTCAGGAAATAAATCCAAAAAAAAAAAAAAAAAAATCACCAGAACCAGGACCTGATACACTAAGTGGATCAAAAATCACCCGGTAAGATCGTTTTCTTGCAATATCTTTGTAATTAAAAGTTTCTATCATTTCATTTTCTAGCTATTGCTCAAAAACATGGCTTTGATACCATTCCATTTTAATTTTTAAATTACCTTGTATACTTTAAAAGAAACTATAATGTTTATATTTCTACCCCAAGCTGTTCATCACCGCTAATATCATACAAGAGACGATGCATAAAACTGGAGGGACGGAGAGCAGCTGGAGGAAAAGAGTGGAAAAATATCAACAAAATGAATGCTGACATTCTTCTAGATCAGTTCTGTGTAATGTTCTTCTTTTTTCAATTATCAAAATGTTCAAAATCTGTTATAAAGTGAAAAATAAACATATGTCAAACATGAAATCATTCTTGTGTGGACAAAAATATAATACAAGCAATAATCCAAATGATTATTCTTAACCAAAATTACAAAAATGGCATAAAAACACATTGATTCTTAGGGGTCAGTATGCAATTGAGGGACTTTTGAAGTCTATGGGATATATCTTGCATACATTTTTATTAAAAGTAAAAGAAAAAACTAATGTTTTTAATGTTCATTATGATCATGTTTTTACAAATTCCATAATTATTTATTATGGGAACAACCACTTATTAATAAAAATGACTGGATATCAGTAAAATATCAACTAAATAACCGTCCAAACTCCACCTTCCAACCACTTTCAAATTAGATAAGCAATAATAAAATGAGATTACTCAATAATTGTTTTGATTGTGTTCTTTTTATTAAGTTGAGATAATCATGACAGATATTTCCTTTTTGGCAATATATTAAATTTTATATGGAAAAAAGCATGGTCCTCCTTTGTTATTACCCTGGACTGTGGAGCTTCCACCAGCAGATGATAAGTGCCGAGTAAGGCTTGAAAAGTTCTGCGATGTAGAGTGAAGCCAGGCCATGCAGAGATTTAAAAGTAATCAACAAAATCTTAAATTGAAATCTCTAACAACTGTAATAAGCCGAGGACCCTGTAACTCAGCCAGAACCTGTCAAGTGTTTATGAGTAACCGTGCTGCTGTGTTATAAATCGTCTGTAAACGGGCAAATGCTGCATCATTAAAGCAAGAAAAAAGTGAGTTACAGTCTTCCAGGGGGTAAAAAAAGTAAGGATGTCAATGTGGCAAATGGTCTGCACTCATATAGTACCTTTCTACCTTAGTGGAACTCAAAAGTGTTTTCCTGGGAGCAACTTCAGGTCACTTCCACATGTAAAGGGGTAAGGGATTGAACTGCTAACATTGCAATCAGGGGACAACCAGCAATAACCTGTTTGACTATGATTCAAGTTGAGGTCAACTCCCAAGTTTTTGGCTTTGAGCTTCATTGTCAGTGGTCCAAGGTGTGCAATGAAGCTGCTAGAAATATGATCAGGACCAGTAACCAGCAGTTTAGTCTTATCTGTGCTCAGCTGAAGGAAATTAGAAGGCACTTAGAATTTTTTTATTTTTTTTGGGCAAAAAGGCAGCACTGAAAAGAATTGAAATTTTGAGATTTGAGATTTGAGATTTTCGGGGCCAAACAAGACGTGCCATTCCACAGCAATTCAAGAATCAAGAATCAAGATTCGAGATGCAATTCAAAAAGTTCATGCCTGACCTTCTCATATTTATCAGATTTTTCTTCTGAGCATCTGTATGTTATTCAGTAAAATGTGTAAGATCTAGAATCATTGGTAATATCAGTTTCTGTTTAATAAATTCTCTAAGGTGGGTTCATATAAATTTTTGCATGTTTTCTTTCCGCTATTCCATGGAGCAATGTCTGACGTGCCATAACTTGAGAAATAATGTAGCTAGAGTCCTGAAATTATGAGGATAATGTCAGTGAATTGAGGCGGAATGACCCACATACATTCGGCAGTCATCAGCGTAAGTCTAGTGAGACACAGGTGAAATGGTGAATAACATGGCCATTAAACAACAGATACAATCTAAACAAAATGGGGTGGAGTACTGAGCCCTGTGGGATCCCACGTTAGCACCGTTCAAGCACAAAAGCTTGTAAACAGTAACCTTAAATACTCTGTTTGATAAGTACGATAAAAACCACAAACACACCACGTATCACCCAGCTCAGCAAACAAAGAAAAGACACATTAAAACACGTGCTGTCTTAATACTCTGATTTGCCGGATCCAGACCTCCAAAGTAGGGAAAGAATCAATAAAGATGCAGCACCTCAATTATTTTTCTTTACACTTGGCTAATTTAATTAATTTTTAGGCATTCAGCAAAATTTTAGCTTCAACTAAGTGTTTTCGTGGTTGACAAAATAGTCTGTACACTGTATTCGTATGTTCATTCAGGCTGTTAACTTCATGTTAACTTTACGTATAACCTGACTTTCGACATAGCGCTTGGAGCCATAAACAAATCCATGCTTTGTAGCTCTGACAATAAGTGCAACCTGTTCAAAGAGAATAAATCTCAGCAGTGCAGAAGCAGATTAAGCCTTCTGGCTGCAAACATGACAGCGAAGCAGGAGGTTGTGAAGTTGAGAAGATGAAGGAACTAGTCCAGATCCAAATAAAGCAACATCTAGAATCCCTGCAGTTGTTTAAATAAGGTATAATCACTGTTATGTGTTTTTACTTTGAGCCAAGTGGTGCTAACGCGGGCTAATTCCTGCTCTGTTTGATCAAAGTCGGCGAGGTACAAGAGGCATCCCATATGGCTTAAAGCAAGAATGAGTTTGAGCTGTGGAATCCAAATGTGATGAAGCTATAAGACTGGTTGCTAACAGTATCTGTGAGGCTTTACAGTTCCAGTTTGTTCTCTTCTCTGTTCCATCTTCTGTCAGCACCGTGGAGTTTATCTACACTTGTTTGGTGCAGTATATCTTTATTTACACTCTAGAGCACTTTGTAAGTTTTGTTTCAAGCCGTGCAACACCAAAAGTAAAGTGTGCACTTCTTTCACTCACCTGCCTCGCAACTATATTTCAGTCTTTTGTCTAAAAGTTTCCTAATTAGCACAACTCCAGCTTGCCGCTCTTCTCTGCTGTCCATCTGTATATTCAGTCTGCTGCAGACACTCATAGATTTGTCAAAACACGAATAAATATCCCCATTTCTGGCTGAGCCTCCGAGCTTTGATGAAAGCAAGAGCTTGACATGGAAGCAGAAATATTTTATCATATTTTGGCTAAATGATGAGTGTTTGGAACATAGTGAGCGTGCAGATGGAACCGAGAAGTGGATTATTAGTGGCTTTTGGAGTTTTTAAATGAACATTTTAATATGTTTTTTTTTTTTTTACTGGGAAAACCTGCCACCACTGGATGCTATTGTAACTGGCTAAAATGCCATTTAATTTTAATTGAGTAATTTGTGTCCTGTGTCGACACGCACCGCATGGAGTTTTTGTGAGTTGCCATGGGAATTGGGAGAAAAATACAAAAGGTCATCTCGGGGTGTGATGATTACATGTTTGCGTCTTGCCACTGAGCTACTTGGACATCCCAGTGTTTTTTATTATGTCTTTCAGGTAAAGCGGAGCAGCAGCGAGCCAAAGCTTTGTGTGCAGGAATGGAAGCAGAAAGGAAATATTAGTGGTCGTTTGAAAGAACAATCATGACTTGAGAGATTGCATCTTTATTGTCAAGTGGCCAAAAGTGTTCACTCATTTTCAAGCATTAATGAGGAACGCCTTTTTCCTGCAAAAAATTCCATGTTGTTTGGCACTACTGTGAATGTATAGTCTTTATTTTTTCTCTATCTATCTATCTATCTATCTATCTATCTATCTATCTATCTATCTATCTATCTATCTATCTATCTATCTATCTATCTATCTATCTATCTATCTATCTATCTATCTATCTATCTATCTATCAGTTTATATTTTTCTGTAGTTATTTTATTACTCCGCCAAGGAGGCAGAACCTCGGTGGACTTATGTAACGATCAGCGTACGTTTGTCTGTCTGTCCCTCTGTTAGCAACGTTACTCAAAAATGGAAATGATTTCTGTATCATTGTGAGATGGCAGCACGGCGTCACTGTTACTATGACAAGTGAACGCTACGTCAGCTGCCTGTTGATGATCACATAACTGCAATCCTACTACAAATTTACCACTATCGACTTATCAGGACTTATCCGTCAGAAATCATACAATGACTGAGCAGCCTTGGCAGAGTACTGCGCGCTCTGAGTGCTTTTCTTGTTTCCTGTTGCACATTGAGTTGCTCTTGTGTATGAAATGTGCTATACAAATACAGCTGCCATGCCTTGCCTTGCCTGTTCTCTTTTCCTTACTGCTAGAGTGACACCAACAGCCAAAATCAAATTCCTTAAATGTTGTATACGTATGTACTTGGCCATGAAAGCTGCTTTGTACATTGTCTTTATTATACCTTTATGATATCTTTATTGTTAGCCTTATTTTTGTAATTTTTGTCCTGCTTTTTTCATGCCTCATCTGTATCTATGTGCTGTAATTTAAAGTTCACTATTGAGTGATAAGTCAAGTTTATCTTATGTTATCTTCAGTTTAAAATTTAATGGAACAACAGGACCAATACTGAGGGGTGAACTACGAAGCAAGTCAGACTTTTACCAGAAATGTCCAAACCATGATACTGAGTATTTCAATGGTGGTTATGAGCTTTATTTGTTAACCAGGTTTTCTTCACCAGTGTGTGACCATCCTTATATAAAATAAGACATCTGATGCATCATTCGACTCTTCTTCTGCACAATCTGGACTGATCTTGTGCTGCCTACTTCAATCAAGAAGAACAGGTTGTTTGTAATGGAAAGATATGAGGAATATATATAGAAAAAAGTAGCTGTTGCTGTAAATGATTCAAGAGTGAAAGGAGGGTAGAAAGCTGTTAAAGGTGTCGGATAATATTATTATTTCACCACTCAGTGCGCTGTTAATGCAGCTACTTCTTCCTAATGTGACAGCTGCACATTAGAGCTCTTTAAACTTTAAATTTCATTCACTTAAACATGATCCTCAAGATGTGCATTTAGATCTAACACTGTTCCTTAATAAAGGATACGTGGAAATTGCTTTAGTTTTTGGTCAAATTAAAGTGGAATTAAGCTACTGATGGAGCATTCTCTGTGATAAATATAGACATTTTTTTTAATGGTGTGCCATCAGCTGCAACACCAAGATCAAGTGCAAATATACATTTTCTAAGTGCATTTTCGATGCATGTATGTTTCCATGGCAATGTGACACATAGTTTGCCTTTAAGCACCACAGCTTGATGTAGTGGTATTGCTCATATAACATATCAGAAAAGAAATGGTGAAAAGGAGACACTTGTTACAGCTGATTTAAATACAAACCCTGACCACAGCCTTGAGCAGGTTAAATGTGCAGGATCAGTTGCCATGGTGATCTAGCAGGTTAAAGGGGCCACTTTCACGACATTGTTACATTGTCGCTGATCTGTCAGTGCAGCAATCTGAACGCTTGCAACATGCATGAACAGGATCAGAATATTGGCAAGTAGGTTTTCACATACAAGGAATCCAATTTGGTGTTTTAGTGTTTTAGTAAATAAAAACATATAGATTAAAAAAGTGTTGCCACTAAGCAGGCAGCAAGTGTTATAAGAGGAATTAGCAGCAAGTGTAATCAGGGGATTATGAGTCACAAAGGAAAGTTCAGTAAAGACAGAAACACACAGGCTGCTGTACACCAATTTAAAGAAAAGTGTGTGTGTTTGTGCTGCAAACAAAACCCTGACAAACACAAGCAGCAATGTAAGGTCCGTGCAGAAATTGCCAGGGTCAAACTACCTTAACCTCTGAGCCTCTGTGACTATTCCAGCATGAATTATTTCCCACAATAAGCTCCGAGTAGCAGGTTTTACTGGTATCCACGGAACCCTTGTAAAACCCATTAACACGATGGAGGAGCTGGAAACAACTGAACCAGCAGAAGCACACATTCAGTCTGCCAAACGCTTTTTTAAAAGACACAAAGGAAGAAAATAATAAAACATAATAAAACCTTGAGTTTATCTGAGTAAGCTTGTTCTGTGCCCCAGTGGGAATTGAACAGGGATTACAAACATATTAGTGTAGAACGTCTGCTGGACATCACCGACTGTATTCGGTGCTGTTATTTTGATCTGTTGATTTGCACTTTGGTTTTTAAATCAGACGGCTCCAGAGGAACACTAAACTGATTGCATATAAAAGGACGAAGCCTCACAGACAGCATTTGTTGCTTTAAAAGCACAAGCTGTGATCGTTTTTTATACAAAGACTCCGGTGTCATTTTTAATTTTTCCTGAACAGGAACAGACTTTTTTTTTTGGGATTTTCTTTTCCTCAAAGCTGCATGAGTTTGTTATGAGACTGTATGCAGTTGTGTTTAGAAATTCATCCCTCGTGTCTTTTCATTATCTCCAGGACCTTCACCTGCAGATGCACCCCGACTTGTTTTGACTCCTGTGTTCAGTGCACAGTTGAGGCAGAGGTGAGCTCCGAGTGAAAGATCACACTCAGATATAACTCCACTTAACCTCCCTCTTCTTTCACTTTCCTGTCCAGACGCTTACAGTGTAGAATCCACAGCTCACATGTAATTTAGAACATGGGTTTTGAGTGTGCGGTCAAGGATGCCTCATCAAGGCTTCTGCAAAAATAATTTTAAAAACCGATGAATAACTTGTGAAACTGTCGGGTCGGTCCAAGTCAAATCATGAAATATATAAAAACATTTCAGAAAGGTTCTGTTCAAACATCTCTGATTTGCCTGATTTTTTATTGAATAAAATATGGGTATCTATGAAGTCTAGTTTAATATATTTAGAGAGAGAAATCTACTTTTTTTTCGCACATATTGAAATGTGAAGCTATATTTGAACGACAATATCTCAGGAACGATTAAAGAAAAAAGCCTGACATTTTCACAGTTAATTTCCATCATGCTGTTGACTTAGAATTTATAATATTGGACAAGGAGTTCAGATAATTTCAGATGAATTATAGGAGAGTTGAAATATGGACAAAATTAAACCTGTTATGAAAAGAATGATGGAAAATGGCATGACAAAAAATAATGGCGTTTATATTTGATAGTTCATGAGACGTTGTTGTTCGAACAAAAAACGTACTGAAAGTGGGCGATTTTACAAAAAATCTATCTGGAAAAGCATGTTATATATCAAGCAAGAAATATGCTAAAGTTCAAGTTAAAGTATCATTTTAAATATCCAGGGTTTACTATAAAATAGTTTCAGAAGGGAAGTGGCTGCAGCTGTGGAGACCTGTGTAGGAGACGGAGGAGGAGAAGAAGGAGTTATAGTGGGGATTTCCATATGTTGAGGAGAAGAAGGAGGAGCAGCAGTGGAAGTAGGTGTGTCCACAGTGTCAAATCTGTTGAAGAACAGGTTGAGTTCATAGGTAAAAAAATAGCTCCTCTTTGAAATGACAAAGCAAAGAGGAGATTCAGTGTCAGCAGCTGGATTATGTTGCTGTAAACTACTTTCAATTCAGCTGGACAAATCAACAGATGCAGCTAATGCATTACCTCCAGTTCAGTATCCAGGAGGGAGGAAAATACTGGACAAATTTCTCTTCTGCAAATGAGTGTCTGGAAGAACATCAGGTGAGGAATTATTCAAACTGCTTAATGCATTCATAACAGGAGCCAGACTGAGCTGTGAAGAATCTGTGCCTGTGTGTGTAGGCGGCAATAACAGGCCACTAGAGTGCAGTTATTGCAAGGAATAAAGGCTGTCAACCCAAATGTTGCCACTTTATAGTAGCTTTCCTTGCAGAATATTTGAATCTGAAAGGTATGGAACCGGAGCTTTACAATGATTTGAATGCAGCAGTGAGCTGTCAACCAAGACAGCTCACTAATTTAAGGAAAGTTATGATGGTCGTAAATGCAAAGAGTGAGGGGAATTGTGCAGGAGGAGGTCATTTTGACAAATACCTCCACGTTCATTGTTCGACAACCCCCTGATTTGTAGTCATTCAAAAGGGAACGGTTGCTGAAAAACAACCGTAAAACACGATTAGAAGTTCCCTGAGTGCGACAAACAACTTCAAAATAAAGTTCAGCGCCCGTGAAGCGCCCAAACAGGCGGACCGCGGCCCTCCCTGATGAAACATAAGTGCCACAGATAGTCCCCCTGGCATCGCCGATGTGCATTACAGGAGGCACCATCAACAGCGAGTCCACAGACTGAAAATAGCTGTGGATCAAGAGGAGCAATCAGCGGGCTACATGTTGCGTGCAGACAAGTGGGGGGCTGATTACCTCCAGTTGCTTTGCCCTGGAAAACTGACGCCAAATCAATTCTTCAAGGTGCACCTTTGACAAACACGCTGTGATGGTTTTACCAGTTGGAGGGGGGGATTCATGGAGCCCTGCCCTTCCAAAGTACAAGTGTTCTGGCACCCAATTCCATCTGATAAGTCTGTCAGGATGACAGCTGGGTGTGCAGAGACTCCGATAATCTAATGCTTTGTTTCAGGATTCTTTGTCTCATGTTTCAGTTATGCAGCAAAAATTAAAGCAAAATAATGGGCTTATAATTAACTAAGCAGGGAAATTAACAGCTTACATGCAACAGAATGTACAGAAATCGCAGCAGATTAAAACTATTACTATTGAATCTCACATTCTTGTTCGACTAAAGCATTTGATTACCTGGTAAATGTGCTGATTTATTCAGTGTAAATGAAATGTATATTTAGCCTGAAGGGTGAAGAAGCAGAAGTTCTTCCTCATTAAACATCCTCTTCACTCTTCTTCACACTGTATAATGTTTTTTTTTCTTTTCCTGCTATATTGCGCCAACTGTTTTCCAAAATTCAACCTGACTTGATGGTATCTTTGGAAACTTTTGGGATTTTCGCTGCAAGGCATGAAATGAAAATCTTTGGGTTGAGCTGCACAGCTTGAGTTGGTATCAGTGGAAACTCTGCAGGTTCCTGCAGAGGTTAAGAAGTCAAGTAGCTGAGCGAGTAAACAGCGAGACCACTGACCCTTCATCGACTGCAGCCGTTATCCAGCAGTATTCAAACCAAAACAGCTTTTTGTCGTCTCCAACAGATCACTGATGGTTGGTTATCACGCATGGTAGCGTGCCTGGTGTTGTTTTTACCTTGTGAGTCTTGTGAGTGTGTCATCAGTGTGCTCTGGTAGGTGTGTAAATGCCTGTCTGAAGACATTTTGTCAACACAATAACCTCAGAACTGTGCAAGATACAGTCACAAACCTTTACAGGTGTGAACTGAGATCGAAGCAAAGGCTGATCATGAAGATGTTTGTGGCCTGACCACGTAAAAACAACAACAAAAAAGTCCCATTGTCTATAACATTTTGAGGGATTGCATTTGTTTGTCATGAATCACAAATACATTTCTCTTCAACAAACTGTATATTTGCCATATATTTAATTTCTTTACTGTCACTCTTTTCCAGCAAACTAACCAAATACTCCATGAGGTGGGAGTCATTAGAGGCTTCAGACATGTTGCGAAAGTGAAATATTTTAACCAAAACCATACTATTTTCCCAAACATACTTTATACCTTTGTGGTGACGGACAGAATTATACTTCTCTTTAAAGTTAAAATTATTAGTTTAAATAAAATAAACATCATATTTAAAGGACCTTAAGTTGTAAAAGTCATCAGCTGTCACTTGTGGAAGACATCTTGTGATGGAGCTTAAAGAACAGACTCAAAAGCAGCTTAAATGAGTAGATGGCATCTGAAATTTGATTGGATGATAGATGTGCAATGAGTTTCAAATAAATAAATAAATACTGAAGAAATCAAAAATGTTTTGTTCATTTTGAAGATTCAGTGCAGGTGTCTAATTGTGTATCTATGAAATAATAATAATAACTAATAATTTTACAAAAATCATGTGCAGTTGCTGTTTTGTCAACTCCCATGTACACTACCAGTCAAAAGTTTGGACATACCAAACCATCTGGATTGGGTTTAGGTCAGGTGACTGTGGAGGTCATCTGACCTAAGCAGCACTCCATCACTCTCCTTCTTGGTCAAATAGCTCTTACTCAGCCTGGAGGTGTGTTTGGGGTCATTGTCCTGTTATAAATAAACGATGGTCCAACTAAACACAAACAGGATGGGATGGCATGATGCTGCAGGATGCTGTGGTAGCCATGCTGGTTCAGTGTGCCTTCAGTTTTGAATTAATCCCCAACAGTGTCACCAGCAAAGTACTCCAACACCATCACACCTCCTCCTCCATGCTTCATGATGGGAACCATGCATGTAGAGACCATCCGTTCACCTTTTCTGTGTCACACAAAGACACAGTGGGTGGAACCAAAGATCTCAAATTTGGACTCATCAGACCAAAGCACAGATTTCCACTGGTCTAATGTCCATTCCTGGTGTTTCTTGGCCCAAACAAATCTCTTCTGCTTCTTGTTTTTCCTTAGTAGTGGTTTCTTAGCAGCTATTTGACCATAAAGGCCTGATTGGTCAGTCTCCTCTGAACAGCTGATGTAGAGATGTGTCTGCTACTTGAACTCTGTGTGGCATTTATCTGGGTTCTAATCTGAGCTGCTGTTAACTTGCAATTTCTGAGGCTGGAGACTCGGATGAACTTATCCTCAGCAGCAGAGGAGACTCTTGGTCTTCCTTTCCTGGGGAGGTCCTCATGGGAGCCAGTTTTCATCGTAGCACTTGATGGTTTTTGTGGCTGCACTTGAGGATACATTCAAAGTTTTTACAATTTTCTGGACTGACTGACCTTCAGTTCTTCAAGTAATGATGGACTGTTGTTTCTCTTTACTTTGCTGATTGGTTCTTGCCATAATATGGATTCTAACAGTTGTCAAATAGGGCTGTCAACTGTGGACCAATCTGACTTCTGAACAACACAATTGATGGCCCAAACCCCATTAAGAAGGCAAGAAATTCCACAAATTAACCCTGACAAGGCACACCTGTGAAGTGAAAACTATTTCAGGTGACGACCTCATGAAGCTCACTGAGAGAATGCCAAGGTTTTGCAAAGCTGTCATCAAAGCAAAGGATGGCTATTTTGAGGAATCTAAAATATAAAACATGTTTTATTCTTATTTCACACTTTTTTGTTTACTACATAGTTCCATATGTGTTCATTCACAGTTTTGATGCATTCAGTGAGAATCTACAATGTAAATAGTCACGAAAATAAAGAAAAAACATTAAATGAGAAAGTGTGTCGAAACTTTTGACTGGCAGTGTACGTCACAGTCTGTTTCAAAATAAAATGACGTTCCTTTAAAAACCTGAATGAGAGCGCTGATTGGTTGTATAGTAATATTACTTACTGGAAACAGGGTAGCACAAGTTTGCATCAACATTGTAAGACAGTTTGTAGTTTCCTTTAACTGAAACTGAAGGGATTTTAAGGGTCAAAATAATTGACTTCAAACCTGTAATATGCAAACATTATTATTGTTTAATTTTGTTCTGACACCACAGTTCACAAGGAGACAATGTCTGGTGTCACCGTATTATCTATTATGAGATGAATATTTTAGATGTCTGTTATTTCCACTAAAGTTCACTGCCTGTTGGTTTAAAAGTGCTCTACAAATATCAACATCTTGACAGAGTTCAGGATTGGTCGGTTCATCGATTGGAGCGTGGGTTAATAATGCGCATCTTTTACCATTTTTCACTTTTTAACCACGCTCTGCTTCTTCCATCACTAGGTAGAAATCAAACTAAACCAAACAAAGATGCATAACATGAAGTTGTTAAGCCTCATGTGTTCTTTATGGAACAAACTACCTCTAAGAACACTTAAAACAAGGATAAAATACCAGCTCTCGTCATTTTTCACCTTTTTAGATGTCTTTAAATAATGTTTTTACCATTCAGCATATTATTTATTTCTGTCTTAATGCTATATTTCTTATTAAATTTCCATTTGCCTTCAGGTTAAGTGAATTTAAAATGCAATTTAAACAAGAAATACATGCAATATAGACATCAGTTTCTCTAAATTCATGTCGCCTAATGCTCAAAATCTGCCATTTTGTGTTTATTCCACTGCGACACTCAAACTGCTGTTCATGGTTTCAACAACTAAAATCCAATTTTGCCCGCACTCTTGTTTTGCTGAAATGATGCATTATGACGGGCTCTCTGCGGACCAGATGACTGATCTTGATAAAACATTTTCCCCTTGGCTGCATCTGAGAAGTTTCTCCCCATAAAGGGACGCAATTACTGATTGACAGAAAACAAGCATTTTTTTCTTCCGATAGAAAACACGGCTCAGAAGTCCAAAGTTTGACTCCTGTGTTCCCGCTTTAAACTTCCGTGTATTTTTCAATTTTCTCTATAGAAAGTAAATATCAGGGGTGTCAAACTGGAAGTGTGAGGGTGACCCGAGGGCACCGTGGTCCTATCTGGCAACACACAGAGCCCAGCGTGACACTGTCTCAGTCCACAGGAGCTAAAGGCTGATTGATGGTAAGAGCTTCTTTCTCCACTGAGGGATGGAGGAAGACCAGAGAAGTCAGGAGGATGGAAAGAGAAAAAAAAGAAGAAAAGGACAGGTATTGAGCGTGAAATGAGCGTGGAAGCCTCATTAAAAATCTCCATGTGGCTCGGCGATGTTTAACTTTATGACAGACATTAGATCCGTGCGCGGTGCGGATACATATTGGAGGAGATGGTGGGGAAACACACCTCCAGCTAAATCAATTGGACAGGTAGGAGATTAGCCGAGGCTGTAGCTCTTCTGTGTGTGAAAAGTTTCCCCGTCAGCCAAACCCCCGGTGACGGAGGAGCAGCATGTGGCCTGGTGTGATACAGGCCGAGGCTGCTGGAGGTCCGCAAGCAGGTGACCGCAGCATCCCGCCACTGCTGGGGCTTGTTTATGTACTGCTGCCTTTTTATCACACCTAACCACAGGCCTAATTAACAGGCTTTTCAACAGAGTCCAGGGTCCATCCGACAAGGTGTGCTGTACATTAATACTCTAACACCAGTAACCAGTGTCCCTCAGGCTCCAGCCAATTAATCCTAATATAATTAGAAAGCTGCGAGGTTCAGTGGGAGTCAGATATTTATATCAAAATCGCCGGCTCTCCTCTTGGTCATCGTCTGCCTCACAGTTATCTCCTGGAGGCTCCATTTGATATGAGACTCACAGATTATTTTCTGGCATTGATTCAAGGATATGTCCTCTGTTAAATGATGGAGCAGGCGAAGCCGTTTTTTTGTGTGTGGAGGTTAAATTAAGCAGGGACGAAACGAGGTTGGGGGAGAATTACTGGGATGCCAAACCAGCTGTGCTATTTATGCTATTTATGGCATTAATTTCCTTGTTTATTAACCCTCTGAGCCCTGAGGGTTTTTTTTTTTTTTTTTTGCTCCTGTCACTTTTTCGCTCTTTTTTCCCCCATTTACATGAATTCCTGCACCTATATGGAAACAGCACAATTATAACTAGAAGTAGAGAGAACTGAAACAAAAAAATATCTTTTGCGTAGTTTATCAATTCAAAAGAAACTGAAACAAATTTGAATCAGCATGAGAAACATTTTTCTAAGTGCTTACAGTTGTTCTCAGTGTGGTAAAAAAAGGTGAGTACTTTATAGTATAGAGTACTGTAAATATTTTATTATTTAAATTTGCGCTCATAATTGTCTTCTATCTGCTCTGTACACACTGCCTGCAGTTCAGCCGACAAGTTGTCAGATCATTAATGGCTTCTTAGTTTTTGTTTTTAACAGAATCTCGTTACTGCAAACAGTTTGTTTATGGTGGATTTTAAAAAAAGATGTAAAATATTATTAATCTTTATTTAACAAGAAGAAATCCCATTGAAATTGTAAAGTGATTTCGTGAAATATTACAGCTTCAAGTTTATATTTGGTCAATTTTCCTGCCAGATCAGCAGGTCACACATGATTAGTTCAAAACCACCTGAAAGTTGAAAATCCTATGATTTTTTCTGCTTTTCTAGCTTCATGCTCTAATAAAAAATGAGATTTTTGGGTGATTTTATCTGCAGATAAAATGCTTTTCAAACCCAGCGGGGGGGCTTTGAGGTTCAGAGGGTTAACAATTCGAAAGAGTCTGCATTTTTATTCATCTCGTACGTTGTGTTAACTCACACTACAGATTTTAATCAGGCTTTCTGCAGAGTCACAAGCTGCAACTTTTATGTTCACGCCGCACAAATCTCTTGATCAGCCTGCAGCATGTAACCCCTGGTCAGTTTTGTTCATTTATAATTCCGATAAAGTTTACTTCAGATATGCAGCCTGATTCTAAAATTAATAAGCAGTGACCTATTCTGGGTTAAAATGTGGTTTAATCTTTGCAGTGGCAAATTTACGGATGCAAAAGTGTCCAAAATGAATAAATTAACTTGGGGTAAATGCTATGTTAGGAGCATTTTTAGTATTGAGCTCGACGTCTCGCTTTAAATCAAAAGGCCAGAGCATCATTTCAAGTGTTCCCAAAGTCATTCACATTCTCGCCGCATTTCGAAATTGCATCACCAGTCGCCCTTTTGTGCTGTCGCAGACCTTTTCATGTGATGCACATTGTGTCAAAGATCAGCGTCGTCTCTGGTTGAGCAATGCGCAGGCTCGATTTGTGCCAACATGTTTGTGGGAACAAGAAAGTTTCATTGCAACACGCAGCAGAATTGAAATGTCCAACAGCAGGAACTCACGAGTTCTTCCGCTCAGACCTGTTAATCCCTCACGCCTTCTGTCTTTCCTCCTACAATATTTGACATGAGTCTGCTTCATTGGTAGGATTTGAAGCCTTGAGCAACATTTAAACACAGTAGGTTTCGGACATGGTGGCTGTGGTGGTGTGAGCGTTTTCGCTCTCAGCAGAACGGCTCAGTGTTCTCAGGAAGGCGGTGACCTATTTTTGCTCGCGCAGTTTAGGTCACTGGAAACCTTTAAAGGCTGTGTTTTAAATGTCAAGCCAAATCAATCAAGAGGAGTAACTGTTGAGTGCTGCCAAGGGAAATTAGATCGCCCAAAGACTTGAAATATTTTTTTTTGCCAAACTGTACAAGGCCATGTGAAGCAGCGCTCGCCTCAAGTGCTGATTTTAATATTCCGGTTCAATAGATGGACGCTTTTCATGTCCTCTTAAACAACAAAACATTAGCATTCAAACAGGAGCAGTGAACAAAAGCAGCACAAATCTTTCTCAGGGAAAACTTGCAGCCTGCTTTTATTCCATACGGAGGTGCGTTTGCCATCTGTCACTGCAAAGAGTCAGATATTTATATGTAATAGTGCACACAGCAGCTGCCAACACCCAGTGAAGTGACCCGCTAACTCAACATACGATACAAATGACCACCAGTGGGCGGATATAAGATTTGTACTGACACACTGCCAAGGTTTTATAGGCGAACAACAGGTCCTTGCTTTAGCTCTGTGCTGTAAGTGGTTACTGCACTAATGTAAATCCACAGAGATGTGTGATTATTCTAACACCTCTATCAATAAGTATTTAAAATATCCCCCCAGTCTGCACAAAATTACATTCCTGTATGACTAAACTGCACTTTCACTTATATTTTGAGGGAACTGTTCACAAATACCTTCCTAATCAACATATTTTTATGCATTTATTTAATTGCTTTACTGTTATTCCTTTTCAGCTAACCAATCCTATACTAGATGAGGCAGGACTTATCACCATGGTAACCAAGAAAATGGAGGAGAAGCTTCAAACATGGAGTGATCGTATTTTAACGCAAACCATGACCATTTTTTCTAACGCTGGTGCCAAACTTTAACAAAGCTTCTAACATGTTGAAGTGTGATAGTTTCTTAAACCTAGTGATGTAGTTTTGGTGCCTAAACCAAACAAGAAAGCAAGTGAGAACTGAAAGTACACCAGAGAAAACAAAAAGTGATGGTCTCTCATTCATCACAGGATGCAAACTCTGCTCTTGCGGGTGAAACCTGCTGGTTTAGGCTACAAAACACTCGTCCTGCCGACTCAGACTTTCAAACTGAGCTCATAAATTACATTAATTTCAAACTGCAATTATGTTTCCATCAAAACAGCATGGAAGATGCATGTTTAGTTGTTTTAGAATGTTTTTGGTGCCAAACATGAGCCAGAAAACAAAAAAACAAAACAAAAAACTAAACTAAACTAGGCGCCTTTCTAACCACGTCACAGGGCACAAATTATGCTTATTTCAAATTAAAGTCACATTCCTTTCCTTTCAAAATACAACTAAAATGCACTTTAGCTGTATAAGAAGGTAATATTGTGAAACCATGGTATATATATATATATATGTATATATATATATATATATATATATATATATATATATATATATATATATATATATATCAAGAAAAGCACATCTGATTAAAACAACATAACTATTTTTCAGTTCATGTAAGTACGGTGCAAAGATTTTAGGCCCTGAAAGTAAAGTGAGGATACTTTCAAACACGATGTATTGAACATTATTTAATTTTTTTCTATGAATTAACTTAATACAAATTGCCATAAGCGTAAAATACAGAATCACGATCAGCTTTACTTACCAGGAATATAATCACATACAGGTGTTTACTTAACTCTCCGAGTACCTACACACAATAAAACCCACATGCATTTAAACAAGAGCAACAGATTATGGAAGGAAAATTAGTGTTTAAACTACTACGTACAATTAAAAGTAAACCAGAATTACAAAATTAAACTAAACCAGATTCTAAATGCAAAAAGAGTGAACCAAAGTTTAGTGCAAATACAGTTATTAAACAATTAATCTGACTTATTGACATTTCATATACATAAGGTCGGTTGATGAAACTTTAACCACTATTTGGTGTGGCCACCTTTTGCTTTAAAACACCACCAGTTCTTCTCAGTAAACTCACTCTCAGACTTTCTTGCTACTCGGCAGGTTTGTTGTTCAAAGCGTCTTGAGAACTTCCACAGTTTGTCAGTGGATTCAGGCAATTTCAGTATCTTCTGTCTCTTCATATGTTCCCAGACTGACTCCATGTTGCTGAGATCCTGCTGAGAAGCTCTGTGGGATCCAGACCATCCATCCCTCATCTTCTTCATCTTGTATTCAAAGACTTTAAGTTCTTTATGACTCTGGCTGTATATTTGGGGTTCTTGTCGAGCTGCAGAATGAATCTGGATCTGATCAGATGCCTCCCTGATAATGTTACGTAATGCAAAAGAATCTAAACATCTAAAGCAGATGACAGTTTGCACAGTACTGTTTCAGTATGAGAATCAAATTCAACTTCTGTGGCTGCAGGAAATTCAAAAATTCTTGAAAAAAGTTTTCGTGTATGTGATTATATTGTTCTATTGTTGTCTAATTACTCAATGCAAGATTTAACTCAAGCAGTTCCAGTTACTGACAATTTCACCAACTATCTAATTAATCTAAATGATTCAAAATACAAAATGAACATTTTATTTAGGTTCATTGTATGTTTATGAGAAACACAATATGAAATGTAGACAAAGGTTTACATATCAAAGTACAAAACTGTAGTTTTAAACAGGCAAGAACCTCAAGACCTTACTATTTATACTCTGCAATCATAATACAATGGAATCCAAGCTAAATTGAATTAAATCAAAAAGAGACCTTATTATTTAAGTCAGTAGTGAAACTTCAAAAGATATCAAAGTTTCTCTTAAAGCGCTTGACAAAGCGGGAAAAGTTCAGTCTGTATTAAGTCTGTTAAAGAAAGTGCGACATGGATATTTTACAGGCACAAAGTAACCTTTTCAACTTAACTACTTTAGTAGTAGCTTCAAATTCTATGTATTCGTTAAGTTAATTTGTTTGATGAGTTTATTAGATGAGGTTGCAGTTATAAAATCTGAGTTTTGCAGCGCTGAGCAGCAGCTTGGGAGAAACTGATGTCTTAATGAGCCACATTTCAGTCACTGTTTCATACTTGTTCCATTAACCAGACAACAGAAACTAAAAACGTGTAAATTAGAACAGATTAATCGGGAATTCAGTTGTATTAAAATAGTGTTTCATCATAGCGTTGCTGGTTTTCGCGACTGCACATGAGGATACATTCAAAGTTCTTGAAATTTTGACCTTAACCCCTTAAAGTAATGATGGACTGCCGTTTCCCTTTAATGAGTTCAGTGGTTCTTGATATACTATGGATTACAACTGTAGTCAAATAGGGCTTTCCACTGTGTACTAACCCTACCTCTGCACAACACAACTGGTTGTTTCAAACACATTAAGAAGGCAAGAAATTCCTCAAATTGACTCTTGACACCTGTTAATTTAAAGCCATTCCAGGAGACCACCTCATGAAGCTGACTGAGACAATGCCAAGAGTACACAAAGCTGACATCAAAGCAAAAAGGGGGCTACTTTAAAGAATCTAAAATAGAAAACATATTCTGATTTGCTCAACATTTTTTTGTTTACTACATAATTTCAGACTCAAATTTCTGACTGAGTTGTGAGTAACTGAGATACACGTTACTTAATAAAGACATCAGATATCGACTAGTCTTCATATAAAAGATGGACAAAGACTCTAGACCTGAAAGTCATTTTCAGCATATCAGTGACTTTAATGTGCATCCTTTCTAACAGCCAGCAGGGGGCGACTCCTGTGGTTTCAAAAATAAGTCAACCGCCATAGAAGCCTATGGAAAAACGATCCTACTTCTCACTTGATTTGTTACCTCAGTAAACATTTTTCCAAAGAGTTTATGGTCTCAGACGTCAGTCTGAAGACTTCCTGAAAACATCATGATATTAATTTGGTAAATTTTGGTCCAAATAGGAGTAAAACAGACAAAGAAGTAGTACTATGTTTTAGGGCGGGACTTTCTCTGTTCTCTATTGGCATAAAAGACTCAAATCTCTGATTGAGCTGTCAGTAACTGATTTGCAGTGTGGTTAATAAAGATGCCACATGCTGACATGGAATCACCTTTTTAATCTCTGATCATTTGAACTACTGCAAGACTTTTGAATCTTTGATTCCTTTGAAACTTTACAATGAACTGAGTCAGACTGCTGATGCTGCTACTGAATTAAACTGTAGTCCGGGTCAGTTTTGTCCATTTATTTTAATTGTAATGAAGTTTACTTAAGATTTTAATCTTAATTCTAAAATTAGCAAACAATTCTGAGTTAAAATCTGACTTAATTAATATGATGTGTACTCATATCTAGAGATTATCTTAAATACGGTGTGAAAGGTTAGCAAAAATGAACAAATGAGTATGGGATAAGTCCTGTGTTATGAGCATTTTCAGTATTGAACTCAGCATTTATCTTTAACCCTTGGATGCTCAACTGATTGGACCCTACACTCTTCCAGAAGTGGGTCAAAAATGACCCATATAAGAATCAATGTGTTTTCATGTCACTTGTGTCATTTTGGTAAAGAACAATAATTTGTATTAATGTTTGTATTATATTTTTGTTCACACAAGAATGATTTCTTGTTTAAAATATGTTTATTTATTACTTTCTAGCAGATTGTGAACATTTTCATGGTTGAAAAAGAAGAATATTACACAGAACAGTAATAGAAGAATGTCAACATCCATTTTGTTGACATTTTTCCACTCTCTTCCTCCAGCTGTTGCTGCTCTCCGTCCCTCCATCACTTCTTGTATGATATTATCAGTGATAAAGAGCTTGGGGTAGTAATACAAATATTACAATTCCTTTAAAAGTATAAAAGATAATTTAAAAATTTAAATGGAATGACAGTAAAAAACATTTTGTGGAGGAATAGCAGGAAAATGAAATGACAAAAACTTTTCATTGCAAAGATATTGCAAGAAAATGACCTCACTAAGTTATTTTTCACCCACTTATGCATCTAAAGGTTAAATCAAAATGCCAGAGCATCACTTTAAAGTCAAAATTGGCAAAGAATCATTCAAAAAAATATTCCCAGCCTTATTGCAAAGCCCATCAGATTTCATATTTTCTATGGTGCTGACTGCACACTAGTCACATTTCAGGGCTTCAAAGCTAAATTTACATGAGAGGATCTGGAGTCACGACTTCACCTCCAGTCTGGGAGCCCTGCAGGTTGTGTGACGACCCTGAGTGTTAGCAATATTTCTACCGGAGGTCAGACTGCTGTCAGCCTGTTTGCTCTTCTGGCCCCCGTCTACCACGTCGCCCCCCGCCCCCGTCGATAACACTCCTTACAGCTCTTGAGGTGTGGTTTTGCACTTCAGCTGCAATCTCCTGCTCGCTTCCACTCGACGTCTCACCTCCTGCCTCAACCAGAGCTGTCACCTACATTTCACTCCGTCGCTTCCTCCCATCCTTTTCCGAAGCCTCCTGTCCCGCAAGTCATTTATCACACTGTTTGGACAACCCGCCCCCTCCTCCCCAACCTTCCCGTAGAAAAAGCATGATTTCTAATTAAACCTTCTAACTGTGAGGTTAAGAGCCAATTTCATGCACCTTACTCTTGATAAATAGGCAGTGGCCCCTTCACTCCTTCGGTCCTTTCCCTATCTGTTGTGCCCAGGCTATTCTAGGCCTTTGCCAGTCTTTAGCCTGCTCTTTTCCTCAGAGTTTCACTTCTCCCACATAAGTTTCATCAGTAATAACATCTATTATTCATCTTTCTACAGAAATGTCATTAATGGTGAGTCAATGGGGGAGCAATGAAGTGAAAAGACACCAGTAAAGGCCATTTATTGCTCAAATAATTCTAATAAGCACAATAAGAAGCATATCAATTCAAACCCCCCACCCCTTGCAAATACATTTTTGAGCTCCAGGGTCGAAGTTTTTAAAACTGTTCTGCAAGAGTTCAGATTTTCTTGTGGGATTGTGCTCGTGCATTAATTATTTGGCTGTTATAAGAATCATTGATTTCCCCCGATGGAATGTAAAACATGATCCAATAAAAAAAATGGGAGAAAAAGGCTACTCATTTTCTGAAAGTAGAAGAAAAGGTAGGAGCATTGATTAGGGTCTTTGTCGAATAGTCATGCCTGAAGGCTCTGTTGGACCAGGGATTAATTACTATCTTTGCTCTGGAAAAGGAAACATTGATCTGAGTGAGTGAAGAAAAAGAGGATTAATGACAGGCAGCTTTATGTTGATTAAGATTAAGTAGGATGGGAAAAAAGCTGATTTGAATGTCTGACACAGAGTGAGATGATTAGGCCTTTCACCCTGGTTAGATACTGAACAAGGTGGTTATTCAAAATTAATACCTCCTATGATTTAGTTTTTTCAATTATTGATCCATAATTTCTGATAAAGTAGTTTAGATTTATAATACAGCTTTGACCTTCCATACATATTTGCATATTAGCAATTAATCCATACTACTCACCAGTGCAGTGTAGCATCCACACATCTGCAATGAGGGCAAATTTGGTATTTTTCAGATAAACAGTTTCTGCATAGTTTGAGAAAAGTTTCCCAACTCTTAAGCTAAATAAGTCATTTAAGGAGACTAGAAGTCAATGACCTCATGCTCACAGTGACTGGTAAAGGGAAGGATTGTTAATTCAAACTCATTAAGGTCAGTTTTAGGTCTCGGGAGATAGAATATATGGAGTGTGCAGGAAGAAGTTACTTTGCATTACCTCTGTAGCCCATTCCTGTGGTCTGCTTGAGGCTACATTAGCTTCTATTAGCATAAAACACTCAAATCTCTGACTGAGCTGTCTGTAATAAAGTTGTATTGTGTGTTGGGTTGACTTTATGTAAAAGATGGAAAACTTGCATTCTTTCAAACAGCCACCAGGGGGCGACTCCTGTGGTTTCAAAAATAAGTCAAATTGTATAAAAGTCTATAAGAAAATTATCCTACTTCTGACTTATTTGTTACGTCAGTAAATGTTTCTTCAAAAAGTTTATGGTCTCAGTTGCTAGTTTGAAGACTTCTTGAAAACATCATAATGTCAGTTTGGTAAGTTATGGCCCAAATAAGAGTAAAGCAGACAAAGAAGTGGGCTATGTTTTAGGTTGGGACCCCTTCTGTTCTCTATTAGCATAAAACACTCAAGTTTTTAACTGAGTTGTCTGTAACTGAAGTACATTTTGGTTAATAAAGGCTTTATGTAAGAGACGTATCTAAACTCCAGGTCTTAACTCTTTTTCAACATATAATTGCCTTAAACTTGCATTAATTGTAACAGCCAACAGAGGGCGACTCCTCTGGTTTCAAAAAGAAATCAAATTGCATAGAAGAAAATGAGCCTACTTCTCACGTAATTTGTTAGTTGTTAGTTTTGAGACTTCCTGAAAACATCATGATGTCAGTTTTGTAAATTATGGTTCAATTAAGAATAAAACAAAGAAGTAGATATGTTTCAAGGAGGGATCACCTCTGTTCTCTATTAGCATAAAACACTCATATTTCTAACTGAGTTGTCTGTAACTGAGACACATTTTGGTTGATAAAGATGTCAGATGTTGACTATAGACTTTATGTACAAGATGAATCTAAACTCCAGGTCTTAAGTCTTTTTCAACATATAATTGCCTTAAACTTGCATTAATTGTAACAGCCACCAGAGGGCGACTCCTCTGGTTTCAAAAAGAAATCAAATTGCATAGAAGAAAATGATCCTACTTCTTACTTAATTTGTTATCTCGGTAAACATTTTTCCAAAGAGTTTATGGTCTTAATCACTAGTTTTAAGATTTTCTGAAAACAGCATGATGTCAATTTTGTAAATTATGGTCCAATTAATGGTAGATTAGTTGAAGAAGCAGCTATGTTTTAGGGTGGGACTTCTCATACAGTTCCACCTCTGCACTCTGTACATTTGATTACTTTTTTTTAAGCCTCCAGATTCCAAACTCAAGGCTTAAAAAAGGGTAGTTCACAATCCAATAGGTGACATTGTTGTGGCTACATCCAGCCTTTCAAACATCTGTGGTTTTGACTAGAAGGAAAAATGTGCAGAAAAAAAGACGATGTCTGTGCTGCAACAGTTCTGATATTTTTTTCATCATAAATCAGGCAATTTTACAGGAGTGCAAAGCTAAATCTTTGCAGTAGTCTTTGACATGCTGATGTCTTGTTATAATGTTGCGATATCTTAGTGCGTTGGTATGCAACATTCTCTAATTCTCTAAGTAAGAGACAAAGCATCCTATCTATCTATCGTGTACATAGTATCTGGTAATAACAGGACAAATTAAACAAATTAAAGCTCTCCCTGTTGGAACGTCTGGGCATCACCACAGCAATCACAACTCATCCTGAGGGCACCGTGAACATCTGAACCAAATTTCATAGCAAGCCATGAAATAATTAAGATTTTTCAGTCTGGACCAAAGTGCTGCACTGAAGATGTAATTTACATTCACATTTCCATGCTAGGAACCATTTGCATATCCCTCGTTTCCAGTACAGTCAGATCCAGTGTGTTTAGCCTCAGGGCAATTCTGGTTTGTTACAACTTGGGTCTTCTTTCTGTTGACTTCACCATCATTTCTACATAAACATTCCACTCACAGTTATTGCTCAGATTTGGCAAATGTGGCGACATTGTTACAAAGTCTGACAGGTCAATGACGAGACAAGTTGTAAACAAATTGATCTTGACAATCCATCCTAGAGTTTGTGAGGGAGCTAAAATAATACTAATCCCTCTTTCAGCAAGAAAAAAATCACAGGGAATTGCATGTAGGCTTACAGTGGATCACAACTGAATCAGGAGGTACATTTGATGGACGTTTACTGTTTGTGATTTGAATTATTCCACTAACCTTGGAGTGTATTTACAATCTGACAGCATCCCCTGTTATCTCAAGAATGAATAAGCAAAATTATCAATACTATTGGAACCTGAATAATCTGTTAAGCCTATTTATATGAACACGTGTATAACTTCACATATTCTATGCTGTTGCTTTATTTTTCTTTTACAATGCTTTTTCCTGCAATAGAGATGCAGAGATCAATAAAATCTAATCACATCCCATCTTTTTAAGATTTAATCTCACAGTCCACTTAATGCACACAGAAATAATGTCAGAGAGTACACAGCAAAAGAAGTACATCTAATTACGAACAAACCAGCATTCAGGTTTTGCCGATGCAGTATTTACTTTTATCACATTATAGATATCCAGCATTTTTATTATTATTATTATTATTTTTTTTTTTTTTTTTTTACAGTTATAACATAAACGTCTACTGAAAGGATGCCAGAATGTCTCAAAACCAGCTCATTTCCGGATGTCAGCTGGTTGTATACCTGCTTCAACACAACTGGAAAGATTTATTTCAGATGTTTTGTGGAAAGAAAACAATCACCTGCCTTATTATAGAAACACCTGCTTCCATCAATTGTGCCTCATTTACGCTTCACATTGTGACGCACACAGTGCAGACAAATACAAAATGTTGACAGACGACTGTCACCTGCAGTATAAAAAGAACTTTTATTCACACATATGTTATGGGTGATGATTTACATCACTTCTACAAAGAAAACCTAATAATCGGTGCTCCTCGTGTCTGAAATTTGTTCTCATTTCTCGGTTCTGAACAATAACGTGATCCTAGAGGACTTTTCATACCATGAAACCCATTTAGAGCCTATTATGCGGACTAAAAACCGTATGGATGTCAATCTGGAATTGAAGCTGGTATTTCTTCCCCTATAAGTCATTTTCTGAGCACTCAGCTGTAAAAGGGAAATCCTTTCACAGCACTCTGTCATTGGAAAAGTGATGAGTCACAAACAACAGATAATGACGGAGCCCATTTGGGAGGATAAATTCGAAATCTGTCATCGGTGAGAGGCAGACAGAGACACAGAGGCTGACATTCTCACATTTATATTTATAGAGAGATTCCCATTGGCAAATATTCATCACCATTTTATACCGTGTTTGCTTTGATTTTTCACTTTGAAGGAAATTAAATTATATTTATCTTTGTAGCTGTGTAAACATAAACAGGATGACAAAAAATTACACAGATAAAAAAAAATTGTACTAGCAAAAACTGAATTAGACAGAATGTATGTTTCGGTATAAACGCAGAAACAGCAGCGACAGCAAAGCAGTAAACCAGACGGAGTGCTACTCGGCTCTGCACCATCTACTTTGTCATATATAATGGAAAGTTAATGTGCACCGAAAACTTTGTAAGGTGCTGACCACTGTTGGAAATAACAGCGAAAAGCAGTTTCTTTCATCTCACCATCAATCTTTGTGATAAAATATTTTAGCCGGCTGCTTTCAGCGTCACCCTCACAGAGGCCCTTCGTCTTTAGTGGTCTCGGGAAAAACATTCGCTCACACACTTGAGCTGAGAGTGAATCACAAGGTTTGTCACAACTGTGTTTTTAAAGAGGCAGTCAGAGGCAGAAATGGCCATTTAAGCAGACAGTGTTGTGAAGGTCACTGTCATAATAAATAATGGCTGGTATTCAAAAGAAATGTATCCTGCTTGGTTGGGTCATGTCTGGTTGACATTCACTCTGAAATCATCAGAAAATATATGTCTAATCCAGATCAGTTAGTTTTTTAAGGTTAAAAATCAAAACCTGGTACATGCTCTGCTTTAACTATATTCCCGACAGTGACTGTGCTTACATTCTGTTATTTGCTTTGTATACGATGAATGACGAGAGGGTCGACCTTAATTCATTACTAAATATGAGGCTAAATGCTGTATTTATGTTGCTCTATTTACTGCGATACAGAGTCGAGGTCTCTGTCTGCAATGAAAACAGTTTTGCTGGATGTATTTGTGAAAACTAGATGACAACTGAGCTTTTATTCAACTTGCTTTATGTAACCATAGACCAAATAACTGCACTTAGAGATGTCCAAATCAGGTTTTTTGGCCCCTGAATCAATCTAAGTAATGTAATATTTAGTATCTGCCAATGCATTAATCCTTTTTCCTCGATAATACACACTTAAAGCAATGAAGATGAGCTGCTATACCTGTTTTCACTTACTGTTAAATCGTGTGGCAACCAGGGGAAGAGCATGAATCGATGTTAGGAAACATTGTGTGGGTTTATCTAGTAAAGTGCCACCATGACAAAGACTTCTGTGAGGCTTAATAACCCCCAGGCAGTGCACATATATTGAGCCAAATTTCGATCAGTTGGGACATCCTTCCTATTTCTGAGTGGCATATATATTACATGATCACTGCCCTTGCTATCCATACATTTTCAATGTGGAATTCAGTAAACGATTCAAATTTAAACAGCAGATGTAAACAAAGGATCAGGCTGGGGTTCCTGCCAATACAGATCCTGGAAACAAAGTAATTCCTAGTCCAGTCATATAGTTACCTTCTATCTTTACTGTGTCTGCAAGTCCTTTAATTTAAAGTAATGTGATTCAGATAAAAGCCCCAGAAAGCAGCTTGTAACTGATTGTTCTACTTTTTAGGTTGTCAACAATGTTCTTATACGAGGGGCGATAGAAAAGTTCTGGGACTGTTTGTGGTTTGATGATCACATGAATGCAACATGTATGAGCAGTAACTGTCACAAGTCAAGAAACCGTGTAACCCCAAACTATCGACAAGGACCTGTGCTGTACACATTTTTACAGCTACTGGTCGGTTCAACCTTCATGTTGACAAAAACCAATGGTCATGACAGGTTTATCTGCAGCTAACACCGACACCAGTTCCTAAAAATGGTGGATCAGATCTGGAGTGCATCAGTTCCTTGCAGCTGTGCACTGGCCATTTGTTCTCCAGGATCTAGGAGAACATTCGGCACAATTTACCTGAACTGTAGCACCATGTTGGTGTGTTAATGCACTTTGCATCTGGTCATCACGCAGTGGTAGCACACAGGTTTTTTTTTGGCCACAACAACACAATCATCACTACCCACCCACCAAACTACTAGATTTATCCCCTTGTGACTTCTTCCTCATCCCCAAAATAAAATTCAAGTTGAAGGATCGCCGTTGTGACACAGTTTAGGAGATTCAGCGCTCATCGCAAATAGTGCCTGACATGGTTACATAACGGGAACTCCAGGGAGCGTTACAAGCTATGCAGAAGCGCCTGGAGCACTGTAGCACAAGGACACTACTTTGATGGGAATGGTGGCCAAACTTAAATCAGTTTTTGCAGACACAGATTTCTAAATCTGACAGACAACAGAGACATGTCCATGAAAAACACTGTCTAAAGCTCCAGATAAAGCCCAGAGGTGGGCCTTTGGTCATTAAAATGGACACGACTTATAACAAGCTCAGCCTCTGGTACATTAATCTTAACCACGCTTTCCTAATCTTCAAAGGAGTTTCCCTTTAAGGTCTCGTCCTATGATTACAATAGGCCTGCAGATGAAGACAGATAAAACTAAACACAAACAGTTCAGGGTTCAAAGCAAAGCAGTTTATACGGTGCATGTTGTGTGCATTTACAATAATTTCCATGTCATTAAATAACAAAGATTCAATTCTGCGAGTCTGTGGAAATGGACTCGTTATCGTTTGTTCCATTTTTCAGCTCTCGTGTGCCTGACTGATGAGACTGTTGCAGGGAAGCAAAATACAAGGCAACATGTGGTCTTGTTATGATGTTACCCAGCAGTCCTATTGACTTGAAGTGTTTGGATTTTACCAGGTGCACAGCAAATCTCTTGGTTGAAATTATAACAGCCTATTTGCCATGTGGTCGACGGTGGCGGTTTGTAGTTTCAATTGAATTTTATCTCAGCAGCCAGCTATTTGCAGATCATTACACCGGGAGAGCAAGCCCTAGATTGCCCCTAGAGCGGTGTCAGGCCTGTGCTGGTTTGTTTGCTCGTTCATTTATTTATGTTATTCAAATCTCGACGCCGTTGATGTTCATTTGGGATGCTAACAAACTGGTTCAAGGTTGTTGCAGTGGGACAGACTGAGAGAAGGAGAGAGCTAGCAGTGCATTCAGTGCCAGCTTGCTTCATTTCTGCGCTGGCAAGCTTTGTCACACACCCACACTACGTTGCCATCATATAAAATATTAATTTGAGAAGTGTAACATTGTGGGACAGGGGCTGAATCGCTGCCAGAACATGCAGAGCCAAGAGTGAGGAAGGCAAAGGGCAACACCAATGAACTGGAGAGATTCGCTGCTGCTAGTTCAACTGCCTACAGCCAGCTGGCCACAGCTAAACAAACTCCCATGAATATTTCTCAGTCTCTTTGACAGACAGGCGTCGGCTCTTACTTCTTCTCAGCTCTGAACCGGCACACCTTCCTGTGCAGCTGCTGGTCTTGCCATAAACCCACAGCATGCTGCCTGTTACACGAGTAACCCAGACTGACTCCTTCCTGGAGGCTGAACAGTCTCACATTCACAGCAGATGCAACAATAGCTAACGCGAAGCTGATGGTACGTCTTTGTGGAACATTTTCCCTTTTCAGTCGGCACACCTCCACAGATGTTAGGAGACTGTCTCGCTACAGCGCCGGTAGCCCCGGGGAACATCTGGCGCCACCCACGATCTGGATTCTTCCCCATGCTAATGTGTTACAAGAAGAGGGTTTCAAAATTGTGGGAATAAAAAGCACTGATTACAGACCCACAGAGGAGAAAGTTCATACGGCGGATCATTTATGAACTCGTGTGGAGGAATGTGCACTGAATAAAAGAAAGAAATATGTAAAAATCCAGCTGTGCACAGAGAAGTGAATGCAACTGTAAGGTTAATCTGAAGGAAAAGAAGATAGTTTGCACTCTACAATTGCTAACAATACACCCCCACAAGTTAAATGTCCATGTGGAAACTCTATGATCTGCATGATGATCTCTGTTGTAGTTAATAATACAAACATAGTGAACTCAGAGCATGTTTAGTTCAGCACTGTACATCCACCTCCCTCCCCAGTTGTCAAGTTTTGTACTTTTGACAGGAGAATATGAATCTCAGACTGTGTCACGAGATGGCAATAAATGTTGCCACTAAACATGAATTGCTAATGCAGATCAACTGCGTCACTCTTCATATCCTCCATCTGTGGCAAAGTGTTTATTTGTGAGAATCTGATACTCCCCGTCGTTCGCCATTTGTGGTGCAAGCTTTAGGCCCGATGGCCTGGCACCCGGTTTGAGACGCAACCATCTGGCAAAGCTGAATAAGTACAGTCTCAGATATTTTACTGCCTAATAGTAACAATGATTTTTCTTTGTGGAGCTCGTTCCTAAATCCAAGTTACAAAATGCTTCGTATAAAGAAACAAATTAAAACAGACAAATCATTAGATCAGTCATTTCCACAGACAGATGAACAGATTGAGAGTTACATCGACGCATAATTTGGTTATTGAAATAGTACATGCTCATGAATGCAGGAGTAGTGTAATTGAAAATTCTTTTTTCTAAAATCATTCAAATGTCATTTATAATCAGGCAGCTTCTGTCTGTTGATCTCTGTTTCTCTCAGACGTATTATTGCAGTAAAGGCGGTCTGTGTGGTGGTCATTTAATGCAGCACTGTGGTCCAGAATAAAATATCTCAACAAATACCAGGTAAATCCAACTGATATACAGGATTTTTCCAGTTTATTCCAATGTAGCCTATTAATGTGGCTGTAGTGGATCTATAGATATGGTAATTTTGCATGTAGAGATTCAGTCACACAGAACGATGTGTAAAAGGTGCGTATGAAGGCATCTAGAGCAAACTCCCTGCAGCTTTCCAAATAATATGATCGTCTTGACACTTTCTTCTTGTAACTGACTGAGACTAAACACAGAAATCAGTCACTTGGAACAGGACTGAGCCAGATTAAGTCAGAAAACTTGCTGGCTGACTTGATCCACCTGTTTCAGATGTTATCAGCGAATGAAATTCCCACTATTATCGTGGATTATTCCCATTCATATGGACCAGTATGGACCTCCTCCACTTACTAGTAGGCTCAGAAGTCTGTTATTAGCTCATTTAATGGTGATAGAGCCATGATTTTGCACTTACAAAGAGGAACAAAAGTCCAAAAAGGAGTCGGTGGTGGTAAATGGAAATGAACTTCTACTCAGGTGATCTGAGTTCAAATACTACCTCCGACTGCTATTAGTTTTATTGATTTTTCACTTTCACTTACTGGTTTTGACTAAATATTTTCTTGTGTTTTCAGTTGGTGCTTGATGAAGTTTAGACACCAAAACTACATTGTTATGTTTACCACATACTACAAAGTTAATTTTTGTACGTTTACAGGGTGCTGAGTCCAACAGAGACTTTAAATTCACTTAATAAAATGACCACAAAAAGCTGCAGACATTGTTTGGTTACTGTTTATTTGTCAATGAACTGAATGAATGCTAACATGTTTGTTTTCCGCCAAGGAATGCAGCGGAGTTATGCAACAATCCGCATTGGTTTGTCTGTCTGTCTGTTTGCAACATCACTCAAAAATGGACAAATGGATTTGGATGAAATTTCCAGGGAAGGTCAGAAATGACACAAAGACAAAATGGTTAGATTTTGGCAGTGATCTTATAGTCTGGCTCCAGATTTGATAAAGATTTCTGTATCATTATGAGATAGCAGCACGGCCTCACTGTAACCATGACAACAAGTGAACACTACATCAGCTGCCTGCTGACGATCACATGATTGTGATCCTACTACAAACCAACCGCTGCGGATCACTAATTGGTTAAAGATGTCATCTGTTGGAAATCATGCAATGATTGAGCAGCCTTGGTGGTCTCTGAGTGCTTTTCTTGTTTACATGTGTGATAGCTTTGTGTTCAGTGTGTATTTGTACTGGAGAGGTCGTATCAAATGCAGCTTTTAACATGTTATTTACCCAACATAGAGCTGGACACTTGATCGGCATTCATTTGTTGTATTTACACAACTGGGATCATTCTCGTCCAAGTCTGCCACCATTAACGTGTTAGTGTGTAAACCTAATCCTAAAAAATAGCCATTTAAGTGTGAATCATTCTCCATTTCAGCGGCAGACGTTTTCATCCTCACTTGGCAGCAAAACAGCGAGTACAGGAACACCACCAGTTTCCCTGAAGTACCTTCTGTCTCTGCCTCCATCCTTAGAGTCCCATCTTACATTTGATTTAGCTCCTCCAATAAATACAGTCAACCATTAACCTGAAATCGCCCTCATGATGGTCCACGGGGTAACCCTTGATTGCATTTGGCAGCAAGGTAAATGCACGTCTAGGAAGTCTGCCTCCTTCACACATGTAAACAAACCAGCAAGCATGGATCAAAATGCAAGTGAGTAGGTCAGCTGGAAAGTCATCCCACGTGAAGATCCCTAATACAGTTAACAGAATGCCAGTTTCAGGCTGCCGCCTACAGACTGAAAAACAAAATCTACCTAATGAGATATTGTACTGACATTAAATGTTTCAGAAAACAGATGCCATTAATCCACTGAATTGTCCTTTGAGACGATCAAGAGCTGGACATTTGTGGTTTTCAGTGAAATGAAAGTCCGGGCAATAAAATGATGTGAACCAGTGATAAAGGTTTCATGTTTGATAAGTGTTTGATAGAAACACCAGACACAAACCAACACGAAAGCACACAACAGCCTTGAAAACCTGCAGCTTCCATGTAACCAGTAGCTGCCCTAGCAAGACAGACTTCAAGGTTTGAAAACTTCCACCCTGCATCCTCCATCACCACCACCTAAGCAACTCAGTTACTATATTTATTTATTTTTATTTCCTAAATTCAGTTTGTTTTTAATTGTTGTGCACCTTGACAAATAGGCTAAAGTGATTAAATTCAAAATAAACCTCTTTTTCTCTTGGTCTTAATTAAAAATAGGTTATTAAAATATTAATTATTGATGATGACCGTAATGAAATATTTTAGACTTAATGAAATATTGACAGACTGCAGTGACTCCTAATTAGCAAATGTTAGCATACTAAAAAAGCTTATTATTAAAGTATATTATTAAACCCACTGTTACAAAAATACAACATCAGATTTATTTTTTAAAATTATATATAGAATAATCTTTGCCAATTTTTTTCTATATTTGGGTTTTACAGGGTTAAACATAGCAAAAAAGGGTCAAAAAGGTAAAGAATCTACCTGCATGTTGACATTAGCATGTAGCTCAAAGCACCACTGCACAAAGCTGCAAACATGGACGCAGACTTTTGTATTTTGAATTTAATTGTATTAAATGATCTTGTCCTCTCCTTTCTTAACACATCATCACCAATCTGGATCCATCTCAAGGGTGCTGGATGCTAAAATTAGACAAATAGATCAGATGGAATAAGTAGACAGGATGGATAGACGGGATAGATGGATATAAACATAATCATCGGCATATTTCTCACCCATATGTACAGATTAACAGCTGACTGAGGTTGCAGACAGACGGAGATCAGTTTCTCCCCGAGACAGAGAGGAAAAGAAAGAAAGAAAGAGAGAGAGATGTGGCGTCTTTAACCACCTCCCAGATGGATGAGACAAATGGTGGGACTGATCAAGTCGAGTCAAGTTTATTTCTAAATCAATTTCCAGAAAAACATCTGTGACAAAGAGCTTCACAGACAGTAAACACAGATAAAAACAAGGACACAGTGTCACAGATGAGACGCACACAGTGACTGATGCTGCTTCAGTTTGTCATCTGTAGATGCACCATATGCCTGCTAATGGGCACTAGGGGGCAGATAGACTAATCCTATGTCTGTGCAAAGAGTGAATAAATGAATTGCTATGTGAGTGAATTGCTTTGTGGAACCACAAGAGGGTTTTGCATTAACAAAAACAAACGCTAATAAAAAAAAAAGAAGAGAGACAAACAAAAAGAAGAGCATCACTAAGTCCAACAGACGGGGCCAGAGCTCTGTTTGGGGGTGGAGAAGCTTTGTATAGCTGCTTCCATGTGTGTGTGCAGAGGGATGAAATCCCACTGCAGTCCACTCGAGAAATAAGTAAATAACAGACTGCAGGCAAGTAGATAAGGGGGAAAGGAAAGGCTAGGGGCTGACGCTGCTGAGGGAGGAGGCATTGTAGTGGAGGGCAGTCAGACGGACTCCTGAAGTGCTTCTTGGCACGCCTCAGTGGAAAGAGCTGCCGACTGAAAGTGCTCCGTTGCATTGACATTTTGTCATCGAGAGGGTGGAGGACATTGTCCATAATAGCAGACCGCAAACATCGTTTTCTCCACCACTACCCTGAGTGAGTCGGGTTCATCCCTCCGGCAGGACTGGCTTTTCTCAATCCTCGCCAACTTGTTCAGAAATGTGTGTCCCCCTGAAGTGATACTGCACCTCACCGACAAAACAGCCTCAATCCTGTCAGAACAGATTACAGAGCCCAGTCACAGCCAACTGAGGATCAATGCTGAACCAAACGCCCTAATAACTGATCAATAGAAAGGTAATTTACTTAAAAATACACACAGTTAATTGATTCATCCCCTCTGAACATCTTAACAACTACTGCTGGATGGATTTTTATGAGTCTGTACAAACATTCATGGTCTGCAGAGGACAAATCCAACTGATCTGTAGAATAATTACAGTTTACTCTGCTAATTTTGCTCTCTAACCCCACTGCGAAGATTTCTTGGAAACAAGGAGTCACACTAAACAATGTGTGAAAGTCATTAATGGACGAATTCAGAGCAAACTCCCTGCAGCTATTTTTTAAAATCTGGTTTTAAATCTTCAAAGTTAACTAAAAGTAAACACAGAAATTAGTCACTTGGAACAGGACTGAGTGAGATTAAGTCAAACAACTTGCTGGCTGACTGAATCCACCTGTTTTGGATGTTATCAGCCAATAAATTCTCATTCATATGGACCGGTGGGGACCTCTTCCACCTTCTAGTAGGCTCAGTAGGCTGTTACTATATCATTTAATGATGGTAAAATTGTGATTTTGCACTTACAAAGAGGAACAAAAGTCCGAAACAAGCAGGTTCTGGCAGATGACAGTGGACTTTCACCATCTTTGAATATTAATAGCTGTATTTTTTGGTCAACAAAACACCCTCAATCCTGTCAGAACAGATTACAGAGCCCAATCACAGTGATGTGAGAATCAATGCTGAACCAAATGCTCCGATAACTGATGAATAGGAAGTTAATTTACTTAAAAATACACACAATTAATTGATTCATTCCCTCTGAACATCTTAACAACTACTGCTGGATGGATTTTTATGAGTCTGTACAAATATTCATGGTCTCCAGAGGATAAATCCAACTGATTTGCATAATAATTACAGTTTATTCCAGTTTTAATATAGCTACAGTGGCGCAATGCTCAATGTTAATTTAGCAAAAGTCCAAAAGAAGCAGGTCCTGGCAGAGGACACTGGATTTTTACCATCTCTGAAAATTAATAGTTATTATTATTATAGTTACTTGTTGGTCGACAAAACAACCTCAATCCTGTCAGAACAGATTACAGAGTCCAGTGACATCGATCTGAGGATCAATGCTGAACCAAATGTTCTAATAACTGATCAATTAGTTAATTAATTAATCCTCTCTAGGTGTTACCATCCAAACTGTACTCTTCACATCATCCGTGTCAGAAGTTATAATTCTGATACCTCTAAGAAATCTGTAGTGGGCCTCGGTGTAATAAAATATTCATGTAAAAACTGTGTATTTGGCTCTGCCCAATGAGGTTTTAACAAAACCAGTTTTATTATTTCCGCCTGAAGAGCAGCTCGGCCCCTCTGCAGCTGACCTCGGCAACGTTTCATCCATTAAGTGTCAGTAATCCAGTTTTCTATCAAAGTGGCTCCTGAAATGCTCCGAGGTTTGGACTTCCTCCACGTGGCGTCCTCATCCCATCAGAGATCCACCTCCAAAGGTGAAAATTACTGTGTTCTTGCCAGTTCAAGCTTGCAAATGTATTCTTACGCCCCCAGGACAGTTTTGTCTGCATCGGTAAGCAGTTCCTGCTCTACGTGGTCAGCGGCAGCAAAAGTGCTTCCATCCATCAGCGGCGAAAAACTGATCAGAGGTGAAATTTACTTTAATTATCTGAAAGTTTCTTACAGTAAAATTACTCACATAGAAAATCATGCAGTCGAACTAAAATCAGAATAATTAATTTACCGCGAGGCACAACTTCAGACAAATACACTGTAATGGTGATTAGCTGGACGGAGGCTTCTACAGATTATGCTTTTCTTTGGCTGAGCTGCTTTTTTAAGAAGTTAGAAATGTTTAATTAGTGAATATTTTCATTGGGGATTAATCTGTTTTTGAAATGTCCAAGTAAACAAATAGTTTAAAAATACCCACTGGTGCTCTCTGGAGGACACAGTGACCTCCTCAGATACCTCGTTTTGTATGACTAACAGTTCAAACATATTCAATTTGACAAGCTGGAAGCAGTGAATATTTGGCATTTCTGCTTCATAAATGATCCAAATGATGCATTTATTAGTAAAATCATTGTTGTTTTTAGCTAACTTGTTAATCGCGTGATGATTTTCCATGTTGCAGTCTTCATGCATGCTATCACAGAAAGATTTGTGGAGACATTTGTTCATTTTCATGCATTAAAAATAAATTATTCACAGATTGAACAATAAAAATGCATCTAAATTGGAACATGCAGGAATATATGGCACTCTACTGCACTCTTTACATAACAACACATGAAGATATTCAATTTGACAAGCTGGAAGCAGCAAACATTTGGCATTTCTGCTTCATAAATTACCCAGATGCTGCATTTGTTAGTAAAATTACAGTTATTTTTAACTAACTATTTAATCAGGTGGCCATTTTGGACAGTATAAATCTTCATGCATGCTCTCATGGAAGTTGTACTTTGGCATAAAAATGACATATGCTATATTATGAATGCTTCGTGGAGACGTTTGCACATTTTCATACACTAACTATCAAATATGTGGATTTAACAATACAAAAATGCATCTTAATGTGACTATGCACCAACTCTCTACATAAACAAACCAGGGCGTCTTGCAGCTTCTCCTCTGCCAGGGAGCGTCTCTGCCACCAAGTGTCACTGTTGCAACGCTGTGCTGTTGCCTCCGAGATGCTCATTCTGTGTTTGCATGCAGAGAGACAGGCAGAAAGAGAGAAAGTGAGGGAGGGAGGGAGGCAGCTGCTGGGCAGATCATCAGTCTGTCTCTTACTGTAGTTGTCTTCCTCCTCTGCCTCTCTCCCTCCCATGGCTCTGCATGCCCCAGAAACAAGGTAGTTCCGTCTAATTGCTCTAATGGCGTCCCATCCTCATTAGACTCTTGACCTTGGCTGTGCGTGATAAGAGGAGGTCAGTGTGGATTAGAAGTGGCCTCCCAGGTCTCCTCCACTTTTCCAGTTACCAGTCAATACCTCTGACTCAATTCACTCCCCTGAAAAATAGAAAAAAAAAAAAATCTCGAGTGTTTCCCCATTTGAAACTGGGCAGCATTTGAAGCTTTTCTGTCCGTCTGTCCCCACCGGATGTATCGAGTCACAGCAGTGACCACACACATCTAATCATCATTTATTTTTATTCTGTTAATGCAGCCCTGTCGTATCTGAGACTAAAAACCAGACGGATAAATACACCTCACTTTCATAATCTGCTGCACTGAGAGACAGGTATTATTATTAGAGTTACAGTGAGGTATAATTCATGTGACACATCTATCTTGCTGTATTCACTGAGTGTTAAATCAGTCGGGCTAATAAATCTACTGAAACCGATGCAGTTATATTGGTGTCAGAGTATTAGGCGGCCATTAAAGAACAAGAAAGTGCAAGTTTGAGGTAATTTGGCAGCAAAACCGTTGTTTTTCAACTGTAACAAGTCTCAGCATTTGCTTCTTGGTGATATTTTGAGATCAAAACAGAGCTCTATTATGCTTTAAAGGTTACAACAGTCTGATAATGCTTTATTTTTGTGACTTTTTAAATATACTGTCAAAGTTGGTCCAAAAAAATGCAGTATCAGTTGGACTACATGTTGTCATAGATACAGAGGAGCTGTATTATGTTCACCGATACTACTCAGCGTTTGGAAACCATTCTTGGTGATAATTATTTACTCGATTAATAATTTCAAAAATAAATGTAGTTTTGGCCATAAAATGTCTGAGAATTGGTAAATGCCAACATCACAATAGATTTTGCAAGGATAAGTAGAAAGAATGAACCACACACTGTACCACAACATTCGAGGCTTAAAATATTTACAGTTCCCATCCCTTCACTAGTGTTTAAAGTACATAATAATGGCTGCGGTTTGCAGCTTTTGTCAACCCAAAAGCTCCAGAAACATTCATTATCGCAAAAGGCAGCAAATCCTCCCAACTGAGACGGCTGGAACCTCACTGGTAAACTGGTAATCACTTTAAACCACCAGTATATGTAGTATATGGGATGTTTCCTTAAGTATGTGCAGTTTATGGGATCTGATGACATCTGGGAATCAGGATATTTGATCGTAAGAGATAAAAAAAAAAAAACAAGCTATGAAGGGATGAACCCAGAAGAGGACCCGAGCAGATTTTTCCGAGATACAATAAAAGCAGAGGAGCAAGTGTAGCCTCATAATTCCAGATGAGATAAACAACCAGGACGTAAAGATTATACGACCTGCACAGAAGCTGCATTAGCTCCTGCACAAGAAAACATAAGAGGATTTGTTGCCGGTGATTGGACCGTGCAGATGATGAAAACAAAGAAATGCATGGCTCAGTGTAATACTGCTGGTCATATGGCAGAGGGATGTAAAAAAAAGAAACGAGGAGGAAAAGGTGGCACAAAAACCCCCATGTGCTCATTGTAATGATCCCTCGCTGTGGGATATAATATTCACACCTCTTCCAATTCTCATCTGAGTGGGTGGAGGGACGCCGCCGCAGCCAAAACCGTGGCGAAGACAGAGATAGATGGGAAAATGGTTGAGTTGTACAGCCTGGAGACAAAACGTAACAACTACATGAGAAAGACTGCAGTGGAGTATCTCTGCAGGCAGAACAGAAATAATTTGGTTCGATAAGACCGTTATTAGGCTCCTTTCCACCTGTGCAATTACACTTAGGCCCGCTAAGCTCTCTAGGAGAAACCACTCCTTCATTCTACTTCATCTCCAACACACCTTACAGCTGTAGTGAGTGTGTGTGAAACTATAAGTGTGTGTACGTACACCGGCGGATCATAGCGTCGGTGTTTATGTGGCTAAGTATGTATGAGAGGGAAACAAAGGCGGAGACACAAAGACAGACCAGAGACACCCAAGCCGGATTGAGTCAAAAGACAACAAACGGTGCTTTCATCCCTTCAAATTCAGTCCCTGAGAAACTGAGTGCCCTGCAATCCAGGCAGCTCTTCCTGTTTGCAGAAGACCTCTGCTACCGAGTGCTTTGAGGCTGCTGGTAAACAAGTGTTAATATGCTACCTCTGCGAGAAACTCCAGCTTAATGAAGGATTTGCTTCCTATGACCAGCGCTGACGAGGGACTCCATGATTAAGAATCCTCGTGGCCTCTGGCTATCATTATGTTATGGCTGATCCTTTTTCTTCAAGCGGCAATGTTTCTCCAACTCAGCACTAATTAATAAGCTGTGAGCTGCAATCATTCTGTGAGAGCCGAGTCATAGCAGGAGGGAAAAACAGGCCCAGCGTCGTAACGTAATTGGCTAAATAATTTGGGAGAAGTGTAATCTTGTCTGCTGAGGTCCCTGCTTCTTCCTTTGACTGTGTAACAGGTTACATGTTCATTTATTCATCCCTCTACTTTCATCCATTTACTCATTTCTCAATGTTCTCTGTTCAACTGGAAATATCAACAGCAGCAGCGGAAAGGTCTTTTCTGTGCAGCAGGAGCAGCTGACAACACATTAATAAGAGCATTTTAAAATATTTACCATCTAAAGACATTTTAAATATGCTCAGCGGCGTTCCAGTCCTTAAGATTCTGTTGTTTTACCTCCTCCATAGATTTAATTTGCATCAGTGCTTTTATTGTTTAACTCTTCTTTCTTTGCTTTTTTCTTTTTTTTTGGAGACATCTGGGATAAAAGCAAAATGCTTCAACAAACAAGAGAAACGCCGCCTCGTCTCATTATATCAAATCAACAGGGAACATAACTGTCTGACAAATTACATCTCAGCAGAAATGACATAATAAAGTCCCTAAAGAAAAACAGCAAAGAGAGAGGAGGAAAAAAGAATAAGAATTATCACTGCCATCGCACTGTATCAGAGGAGAAGTGAATCAGTTTGCACAATGGTTCATGGCAACAAACCATGAAGCAAGATGATATCCTTGTTCAAAGAAAATCAATTTCGGTTGAAAATGATGGAACTGAAGGATACTTTCAGTTGAGAAATTCTCCATCCCTCATGCTTTCCGTTTCAATCTCTATCTCTGCCAGCGTCAGACTGAGCTACCAGGAGATTGTTGTCTGTTTTTTTTTTTTTTTAAGTGTTATGCCTTTTCTCTTTTTTTATTGCACCCAATTTGCGGCTAAGACAATTTCCGATCATGCAGGAAGGAGAATTCGAGACTATTATCAACACGCTTCTTTCACCATCTTTTGGAGGTCAACACGCCGGCATTTAAGAGCATTTTATGAGAATTCAGTCGTACATCATTGGCAAAGCATGAATAAATAAGATCATCCTCATCTGCTTCAGGAAGGTGAACCTTTTGATACCTTGCTGAAGGGTGGAATATTAATAACATGGGGAACAAGTAAACAAGCCTTGAAAACAAGCGAGGAAAAGAATAAAACCTCACCGGTTGATTACAGCATAATCTCTGTGTGTGTGTGTGTGTGTGTGTGTGTGTTTGTGTGTAGCAGAAGGTTGCAGTGTGTGTGATTGTGTGTGAAGGTGTGAGGAGGAGATGGACAAACCCAGGGGTCCGTTTATCTAAGCTGACAGAAACAATTTACAGCACTGCCAAATAGAGAGTAAGAGCCCCTCACACACAGCGTGAACTGGAGGGGAACCAGACACACACTGCAGGAACACTGTGGCGTTAAGGAAGAGTCGCCACCAGCAGCAGCAACAACATTCTGCCCAATGATTTCGGCCTCTTTGGACGTGACCGAACCAACCATCCGTCCACCCGTTGCTTCGTTTATTACCTCCACCGAGGAGGTAATCAATCTCTGAGGAGGTGATGGTGTAGATTTTAGATCTGTAACAGTAACGTCGACCAACAAAATGCAAAAATGTTGATTTTTTTTGACCATTACTGTATTTATTTTGAAGAGTCAAGCACAGAATAAACCACTAGTGCTACTGTTTTACTAAATATTATATAATTGTCCAAATCAATGATTCATGAAGTTCACCCAAACATCTGTTTTTGTTATTTTTGTGTATTTGCATTTGTAGCTTTGTGCTGTTTCTGAATCAGCTTCATCATCCAACTATGTGCTCAAATACAAAAAATATGACTCCATTTTTCCTTTGTTCTCAAACTACTAAGGCAAAAAAAAAAATGCATTTAAATAAGCAAAACAGGTTAAAAAACAGGGGGAAATAAGGTTTCATCTACTACATATAGCTAAAATGTGTGTAAAAGAGCTTGTTCAAAGTGAACCAGACATTTAGTACAAATTCTACAGATTCTAATGATAGGAATTATCACAGTTATTACCAATAAATACACGGTTATCAGCACTTAATATCAATACAGATACCAATTTCTGGTCATCAGCAAAGACAGATAGCCAATATTTAGAACCAATGTACAATAAATTTGATATTCTAACAGCATGTAATAGCAGGTAACATAGGCGTCTTCATCACAAAGGATTACTATTATTAAATACATACATATCTACACTAAATGTTGTATGTGTTCCTTCATTAATAAGGATTTATGTAGCTAAAAATGTATGAAAAAATAGGACTTATGATGATTGTGTCATTTAGTTTATTTTATCGGTTATAATGATACAACTAATTGGAAAAATATCACATATCTTCCTTGATATTAGCCAGTTCAATTGATAATTGCTGATCCGTACTTTGTATAAATGAGGTAAGTAGATGATAGTACCGTAAACAATGCGTGTGCTTTTACTTTGCTACCCCTCATTTAATCCAATATCATTAGAATTAATTGAATTGTGAAGTGATGGAAATAAATTACTGTGGATAAGCAGCTTTAGTTGACAGTTCCATCAGTAAAATTACTGAAGACAAGAGAGTTCATTATTCTTTCAGGTGTGTAAAAGTTCCACAAGTTTCTTCACATGTTGTTGCATTGCTTTTACTGTGTTTAGTTACACTGTTTGATTGAGCTGACATTAGATATTTGTTGTGGATGCAGCCGTCACTAATGCTAATGTAGCTTCACAGTGAATCAAACTGTTACTTTTAATGTTGACAGTCCAACCTGTGGATTAAATCACAGTGTAAATACGATATGACACATTACAAGCTTCATTGGCAGTTAATAGACCTTTAGAAACAAATGAGTTTAATTTGCAGTACTTACCACTGAAACTATAATAATCCCTGGATTCATTTATTACCCTCTGTAAAGAATATATTAAGAACTGCAGATCAGATAATGACTTTTATTACCATGTGACAAATTAGAATGAAAAACTCTCAATACATGACTATATCTTTTTATACATTGGAATTCAAATAGCTTAATGTTTGTAAATGGAACTACTATTTAGTGAATATGTGTTACTGGAATTCTGATTTGGTGTCTTGGTTGCTGTTGATCAGTTACACCTGTAAAGTGTTTTTTTTTGTCAGTATTTTGTTCATTATGACTGCCAAACTTACAACACCTTCAAAAAACTATAAGTTTCTCAAATCACACTCAAATCCAACTCTAATTTTTGAATCCGATTTCTGACTTCTTTACTCAAGAACCAGGAAACCCCAGTGACGACCTGTCAGCGGGGGTTGTATTTGTCCTCCATCCTCCTCAGTAGTAGCTGTGGGTGGTTATGAGTCTGTGTAAAGAGGTGTGTTTGTGTGTCATTGCAACATAATGGTAGTAATTATTACCACCTGCACCTTTTTGTTGTCAGTTTTTCTTGGTAACAGATGGAGGGTGAGTAACGTTGTTTTCTGCTGACTGTTATCCAGTGCATCCAGTTTCTCCAACATGGAAGCACACACGGTTTCCTATATAGACACATTGCCTGTCTAAGAAAAAAGTTGGCAACAAGCAGGCAACAACTTCTTTAACTCTAGCTGATGCAGTGAGGAGCTTCTCATTTCTTAAACAACCATGTCAGGGGACATATCCTGTGGTCATGGAAAGGATGTTAATCTGTCTCAGAAGAGTCAAATTATTGGCCTGCATCAAGCAAAGAAAAGAACTAAGGAGATTTCTGAAACTACTAAAATCAGGTTAAGAACCGTCCAATGCATTATTAAAACCAGAAGGATAGTGGAGAACCATCAACTCTGAGTACAAATGTGATCAGAAGAAACTCTTAGGTGACCATAGGAAATCAAGAGTAGAACTCACGGCTATGTTTAATAATGAAAGTAAGAACATTTCCACACACACAATATGAAGGGAACTCAAGGGATTGGGACTAAACAGCTGTAGCTCTAAGAAAACCACTGATCAGTGATCAGGACAAAAAAGGCTTCAATTTGCTCGGTGGCATTAAGATTGGACTCTGGAACAATGAAAGAAGGTCATGTGGTCTGATGAGTCCAGATTTACCCTGTTCCAGAGTGATGGGGGCATCAGGGTAAGAAGAGAGGCAGATGAAGTGATGAACTCATCATGGCTAGTGCCTACCAGCCTGTGGGGGTTAGAGTTATGATCTGGGGTTGGTCAGGTTCAGCAACGTTTTGTTCCCAGAGAATGAGGTCAGCTGACTACCTGAAGATACTGAATGACCAGGTCTTTCCATCAGTGGAGTTTTTCTACTCTGATGTCATGGACATGTTCCAAGATGACGATGCCAGGATTCACATTGAGAATGAGTGGATCAGGGAGCATGAGACGTCATTTTCACACATGGATTGTCCTCCACAGAGTCCAGACCTCAGCTCCATTGAGAATTTTTGGGATGTGCTGGAGAAGACTTTGTGCAGCGGTCCGACTCTCCCATCATCAATATCAGATCTTGGTAGAAATATAATGCAAGTCTGGACAGAAAAAAAATGCTGTGATATTGAAGAAGCTCACTGAAATGATGCCACAGTGAATGAGTGTCGTTCTCAGAGCTAAAGGTGATCCAATGAAATATTAGAGTGTGCGACTTTTTTTGGATTCATATTGTATTTTTCATGCATGTGTCTACCATAAATGACTCACTGTGCAGATATGGAGTGGATACATTAGCCCTCTCTGTAGCTAACTACAGCATTTTGACAGTCGTTACAAAAAGGATAATTAAAATTATATTCACATCTTGTCAGTACTCTGTGTTATACATTTTTCTGCTAGCATGTTTGGTGATTTACCGGCCACTAACAATGCAGTGAGCTAATTTCATGCATATTTTCTCATCTGAACAGGAATCAGAGATCAAGATTTAAACAAAATGGCCTAAAATACACACATAGGTCATGTGATTATTGCAATATTGTTAATTTCAAACGTATCTATGTTCTGTCTGTGTTATGTGCTGCATCAGAGGAGTTGACTGACTCCAAGAAGATCAGACTAAAGCTGACTCATCAGTGCTAATATCAAATAGAAGTGCTTTGATGCTTTGGCGTGCAACCAGTTTATTTACAGGAGATGAAATCATGAACTGTGAGGGAGGATTTCTAATTAAAAAGCGAAGACTCCTTTAAGTGGTTCCCAGCCGAAACCCAACATGTGCACCAAAGAAAAGGTTGCAGTTGAAAGTTGCGCGAGATTGTGACAGGAACATATTTCAGCAGGAGGAGTTGGTGCCCCACCAAAGAGGCTCTGATGAAACTACACCCTATGATCAGCAAATAAACGAGCGGCACAGAAGTCGGCATCCAAGCGATGGGCGCACTTACAGCGAAGGCCAAGACCGGCTTCACAGAATAATGAGCAAAAAAATATATGATGTATCACAGCAGATGCTGGCATAAAAAATAAAATGAAAATAAATGCATGATTAATACCACGTCTGGGAGAAAACAACAGCCAAGTTTATAAAGTCAACTTCTTTCAAATCCGCTTCCTGTGTCACGAACAAAACACCCACATGCACAAACGCACAACGCAAATGAATGCCGCTGCAGACTATATTAAAGCCTGAATCAGATCTGGACAAGGGGGAGTGTAGAATAATAATAAAAAGAGAATATAATACAATAGAATGTGTCCCCGATTCAGTCTCCCGCTATACCTACAGTGCTGCACAGTCTTTGTTCTTTTGTTCTTTAAGACTTCGGCTGTATTTTTTGGTCTTTTTGTGCTGCAGAATGAACTTTTGGGACTAATCCAGATAAAAACAGGGAAGGATCTGAACATCTAAAGTAATTAAAACTTCTGCACAGTATTGTATAGAACAGACGCTCAGTGTTTCACTCATACAGTCAGCAGCTCATTGAGATTTGGGACATGTACCAATCGTGATTATTTCTGCATTATGTAGGATTGAGTGAAAAGTACTGTGTCAGCCACGGACACTACTTTCCTCCAGTGTGGGAAGTTTTGATGGAATTATAATGAGAACAAATGTACATAATCAAAATAGAGACAGTAAACATAGTGTGTGATAAAGCAAACAGAGGCTGGTTTTGGACACTAGAGTGGATTTGAGTAGAAGAAAATGAAACATGGTGAATAAAACAGGCCTGACAGACAGAGCAGAGAGAAATAATAAAATACATCATATATAAGATTAGATTAGTCTACAATAGTACAACAGATGAGGACAGGATTGCAACTAACTATAATTTTCATCAGTGATTAATCTGCATGTAATTTTTTGCAATTAATTAACTGCCTGGTCTTTAAAAGGTCAAAATTACAATTTACTAAAGGCCAAACTGAAGCTTTCTGATTTGATCAACAGTTATTAAAGAAAAATGCTGCTTTTACTGTCACATGTGTGAAAGACAGAGTCCGAATCTTACAACTGAGAGGCTGGAGCAAGAGGAAATCCGGTAGTTTTGCTTAAAAATTTCAATAATTGATTATCGTACTCTTATATTGCCACTTAATTTTTCATTTCTATGGTAAGTTAGTATGGTTTCAGCTCTAGGTTGGGATGAAACAGCATAAAGTGTAATAAAACTGATATAAAAAGAATAATAGTCCAGACAGGACAGATAAAACTAGAATAGAGTCACAGCTTCAACTAAATACAGATTATAATTTTCATTTTATTTGGTATTTAATTGGACCGGCCTCAGTCGTCCCATAGATTTGCTTTGTTTCTACATGCTGGCTATCATTCAGCATCATTTTTCAACATGCAGGGAACTAGATATGCCTTTAAAATCCCTTAAAACATCAGAAACAGACACCAAATTGGAGACTAATTTCCTCAGCTGCTTTCGTCACTGTTGCTGCTTTTTGGCTGATGAGAAGTTTGACTCGTAAAATGTGATTACATTTGTGAAAAGTTGTATTCTAACCCAAACTGTGATCTTTTCCTGAACTTAACTAAGTAGTTCCGGTGCCTAAATGTAACCAAACAGTGAGCAAAAATTAAACTGAAGGCACAAAATAAAACAAAACTAAGTAAAAACAAACACAAAAATGGTCCAAAGCAGGACACAAACCAGAGTTCTGGGTGGAAGTCCTGAATAAAGACCTGAATCATGAATAAAGTGCACAAAAAGGCATCTTCTCGGAGATGCTGCCTCGACAAAACTACAGTTTTTGATGCCCTGGAAATGAGATTATTTGTGGAGAATTTTTCCAATTAATTAATTGTCTCTGAAATGTCTAAAAAACACATCCTAGCTTCCCAGTGCAACGACGCCTCCACAAAATTACAACTGAAGTGCAATCTCAATTATATTTTCAGGTATTTTCTGCAAGATTGTATTTGTTTGTGAAGTACTTCAAATACTTTTCAAATGACAATCAAGATGAGATCAAATAAACTTTATTGATCTTTCACTGGGGGAATTTATATGCTATAGCAGCTGCTTACAAATCAAGCAAAACAAGACATGAAAAAGTACAATAAGGCTTAAAATGAAGATACAATGGGGAGTATAAAACAGATTTTTGCCTTTATCTTACTGTTTTACTGTTTATCCTTTTCAGCCAACTAATCATGTATTACTAATAGATGAGATTGGACTTCTAGTTACTAGTTAGTAAATAGAGAAAAGGCTTAAAATATTCAGCGAAATGGTCATATTTTAACCCAAACTGTATTATTTTCATAAATGTAATCATACAGTTTTGGTGTCTAAACTGAACCAAGCTTCGAACATGTACTTATTGTTGCAAAAAATGTCAACCAAACCGTGATATTTTCTAAAACTTTACCATGTAGTTTTGATGCACTAAAGCCATGAGTGAAACTGTGGCTTTAGTGCACAAGTTTATTTTAAAAACTGAATTACATTTCTTTCAAGAGCAAAGATGTAACTTTGCAAAAACTTCACATGTGACAAACAAAAGCACAAAACCAAAAATATATTCAGTTTACTGTGATTTATGATAATAAAATGCAAATTTTCTCATCAGAGGAGCTGAAACCAGAACACGTTTGTTTTTGCTTTTTCTGCTTATAGAACTGGTGCAACATCCTCTGTGCATGGAGGAATTTTCGAGAAAGATGTTTTGAGTTGTCTCTCAGTTTGGAGTGGGGTCACTGGTTGCTGTGTTCAGAGTAATGGAGAGAAAACAGAACGCCGTCAGAAGAGGGTGAAAGGGTCTTTAAGTGGCCTTGTCTTTCTCTCGCAGTCTCCAGAGCTTCAAATTAGAGTGTGCATGATATATATAAAGCACACTGCCTCACCGAGCCGGTCCACTTTCTGTTGCATAATAACTCGCCTCAGGGAAAACCTGGCTGTGGGAGGTAAAGCTCGGCATTTTAAGCTATCCGATTCAACGGATCTGTGCATTTTCACGTCCGTACTAATGCTTTGATGTTAATGTGATTATGAGAACGATGAGGTAGACTCTGTCACGTGAACGTGTTAATCTAATTATGTTGCTTCAATTAGGCCCATATTCAAAGCATTAACTGCGCCATTAAGACATCAAGTGCTGCCGTTTGTTGAACACTTTGTACAGATGTTGCCGTTCTTCCTCCGAGTCACACCGATCAAGTCGTTTCCCACAAGTTGTGACACTTGCCCAACATTTACCGGGCTGTTAATTTTTACTGCCGCTATCTGTATTTACATCTTTCCCTTCTAGCCCAAAGCCTCAGCACTAAATAATTCCCGGAAAAGTGGCAGGAAGGGAAATAATGCGACTTTATGAAGGGGGGAAATGATTGACAAGGCCTGGGTGCTATAGGGCCGCAAATACACGTCAAATGTATTTAATTAGAAACTGCAATGTGGGTGATTGAGTGAAAATATTAACTTCTGCTGCAATGCATACGAACAGTTTACTGCAAATTCTTGTCATAATTAACGCTGGGGTGTGAGTGATTGTGTGCATTTAAACAGTGTAAGACAAACACCACTTGATAAGTTTGTATAAATGAATAAACTTCCTGCACATCAGTGGAACTGCCTATGGAGGAGTCGGCGCTTTCTCTCCATTTCTACAGCAGTAATGGAATGGAGCAGCTATCGCAGCCTTTTAAACCTTTTTTTTTTCTCCTGGGAAGCAGTTTCACCATGAATATATTTAGCCATTCAGATCATGAATATAGACAGCTAATATGGGGAAGCTTTATACCAAAAACAGCTGGCAGAATATGGTTTTAGAAACGGCAGCCACAGAACATGTTTAATACATGAACACGTCTCACACGAATCATAAAGGCTCATCAAAAGTGATAAAATCTTCCCCTTGATTGGTTGTGTTAAGCTAAAAATAACTTGTGTCATATTTATCATTTATATATTACTGATTCTGAGAGAAATGTGGTGGTTTTTTTCCCCTCTACATAATGAATGCATGTTTTGAATGGATGTATTTCCAAAGGTTCAAGCATCTTCTAAGACATGATTAATGTTTTTATGGGAATGTGTGAGCGTCTCATGAAACTGCTGCAAAAACAAGCTGAGTGCACGATCCTGACATAATATCGACTTTTAGGTTTATACAGGCAAATGTTTTACACATGCAGTGAAAGAAAGGACGATTTGGTCACAATAAGACACCAAAACTCAATTTGTATGGAAATATTTCTGTTACAAAAAGGAATATATTGACCAAAAACAAGTTCTCTGTTAGCAGCTTCTCGCAAATGTTGCAGCTACACGAGGCAACACAACTAATTTGACCACTTAAATCAATAGCACAAAATTCTGAATACAAGCGCAAAGACAAATCTGAATGCTACACAAAACAACAAAAAACTATTCTGTTTGCCGTTTCCATTGTTTGACCAAATGATAAGGATGCTGCAAAAGACATGACATCGATTATCACAGCTACCAAAGAGGATTTAAAACCATCATCTGGTAGCTTGAGAAGCATTCTGTAGGGTTTTTTTCAAGTTTCATTCCCAAAATTATATAAAAAATGCACAACACAAGTTAAAGCAGCTGTCACCGGTGGAATAATATGCAGCTACACAAGTCTTAACAAAAACAGCAGATAATGCAGTGAACATTATGGAGGCTGCTGAACATTATAACAGACTACATCTTGCATTTGGTAAGTTATACCCCAAATCTTTAGTGTCTTCAAAGAAATATTCCACAATTTGGAATAAATGCTTGCTTGCTTGTGTGCAGAGAGTCTCTTCTGGTCCCTGGCAGCTTCACGCTGACAACAAAAGCTGAGGAAATCACTGTGCCCAGCCAGGAAACACACATAATCTCCTTAAAAAAACCACTAATTCTCGCTTTAGCACTTTGGTTTCTGCACAGATTAAACAAAAGAGACGTAACCTGTTTATTCGTCAGCTTTAGAGGTCTAAGATATCTGTGTGGTGGCTTTCGCCTTAGCCTGCACACAAGAGGGTTGCAAATATTATCATTTTTGATGAGGATTCCTTTAATTCACAACTGTGACTATGACTGTACTGCAGGAATTTCTCAATAGAAAACGTGCATCCTTCATGAAGATAGGCTTAATTAAAGGGATAATATATTAAACTTCATTAGTCTTAACTGATATACTCAGAAAACGGAGTATAAACTGATGCTGTGGCCTCCACCTTCGAAAAGATACTGAATCAGATATTCCGGTATCAATATCATAATGATGTATTGCTCTGCCGCTGTGTCACTATGATTAATGGAACTCTGTGTGCCAGAGACGGATCCGGCCACAACATTAAAACCACCGACAGGTGAAGTGAATGACACTGATTATCTTGTTACCATGGCACCTGTCAAGGGCAGAGATATATTAGGCAGCGAGTGGACAGTCAGTTCTCGAAGGTGATGCGTTGGAAGCAGCAAAAACGGGCGAGCGTACTGATCTGAGTGACTCTGACAGGTTTGTGAAGCCACATTGTGACGGCTAGACGACTGGGTCGGAGCATTTAGAAGACGGCAGATCTTTTTGGGTGGTTAACCGTATGGGAACCACAAATTGCTGGACATATTATTGGACATTGGATATCCCATATTACATTGGATGAAATGTTTGATCGTCTGGTTTGTTACTAGTTTGTTTACTCATAATCTGATATGCAGTATGCTCATTCGCATTAGAAGCCCTAATGGGTGCTTTGTTGGTTAATTGATGGTTACAAAAGGTAAAGCTCACACAGGCACTTTGGGCAGTCTGGGGATCCTTTGGCTAGTATTTATGGAGGTGTATGTGTCATCTAGTAGGCTCTAACAGTCTGTAGATATGCTAATGTGTTTATGCATGTGTATTTTCAGGTGAGCAACAGAGGTGAAAAGATGTACACATACCAACATAAAAGTAAAATTACTTTGCAAGTGCTACAGATTGTTGCTAATGCTAAAATGACATGTATGCTGGAATTAAGTTTGGAAAATGGGCCACATGTCTATAAAGCATTCCAGAATTGAAGGACATTTGGGCTTCAAAATTTTTGAGAAATAAATCATCTTTTACAATTTTTTGCTACATATTCATCAATAATAGGTAATAAACTACCAGAGGCTTGACTGGCTCAGCTTACACATCAGTTTTTATTACATGTTTTATTTGTTGTTTGCTAACCCTACTCTAATCACAGTAACAGGGTTGCTAATCCATGCTAATGTTAGCTTTTTCTTAGGAGTAGAAGCTAGATATTTAGCTGAGCTGTTACTGCTGACCAAGAGGACAAACTTACTTATGGAAAAAAGTAAAAAGAATATGTCTTATCCTGACAATATGAGGTAGAGTGAGACATTCAATCAAAGTTGACAATGTAATGAAAATATAAAAAATAGAAGAAATGACATAGCTTTGCTCTACCCATTCTTTTGGAAAACTGATAATGTCAGTTCCAGCGTATCATGTGGTTCACAATTTTCTTCTTCTTCTACCAGCTAAAGAGATTATGCTAACGGGGCTGTGTGCATGTTGTGTGACACACATGTTTAAGTATTTTGTACATGGATTATTTGAAATTTGATGGGTAGGACATGAAATGTCCTCCAATTCTGGAATGAGCCCTATAGTGCTTTACAACCTTGGGGCTTCCATTCAAGGTGTTGGCCTACCATTGGGAACAATTATAGGTTCAGCGTCTTGCCCAGGGGACGAGGATCGAATCACCAACCTTGTGACTGGCTAACAACCGGCTCTACTACCTGAGCCACAGCTGTGAGTTTACAAGTTAGATGAACAAGCTTATCGTGTGAAACAGTGCTTCATGCAGCAGTTTCACTGTGAAAGGGAAGCAGTGGTGTTATCACAGGTGGCCTGCAAAATTAGAAGTCCTGTGAATGTGCAGCAGCTTCTCAGTATGAGTGCATTATAAGAGTTATTGTTTCATGTTTCACGCAAGTTCAGGGGTGAATATTTGTAGCACAAGTTATTCAGTACACCCTGACACTGCACCGCGCAGCCATGTGCGTCTGTTTATGTATTTTTACGAACAAAACAAATAGTTTTGAATGGCTGAGCGTCCCTTTGTCTCCAAGTGTGCAACCTTGCCAACTGAAAGTGGGTCAAGGAAAGTGGTTCTTTGCGTTCATGTGGATCTTCTTACACATTTAGCAAAATCTTGTGATTTCAAACCTAACCAACATGGCAGCTAGTTTGGAAATTTTCTCTTTTATTATGGAACAAATTCAGCGAAATGTGTTTCTGAAAACATCTGAGGTGAGAAGTAAATGATGCAGTTGCTGAATGTGTCTTCATTTTAGATTCTCTGAAGTTTCCAGAGGCGTCACATCACACCAGATGCTTCTCATTTCCATTAAGTAGTCGAGACTTCAACTTTCTGCAAATTAGAAGCCGGCAACATGATGTCATGCCTGTTGAAACACAACTCCACACTACCAGAATGCATTGCAAGGCAGCTAACATATAACCAGTGGGAGGCCTTGAGGTGATGTATCCTGTGTACGTGTACCTTTACACATTCTTGCAGACCACAAACATTTTCATGGCTTTCCGATGCCTGTGGCCTCTTTCACCCTGTTTAAGGAACATAACAAAGAGTTCGAGGTGTTGACTTAGCCTCCAAATTAACCAGATCTTGGTTGGATCGAGCAGCTGTGAGGCCTCACCTCGCAAATTTCCAGGACTTCGAAGATCTGCTGCTAATGTCTGATGCCTGAAACCACAGGACTCCCAGATGCATCAGGGCTGTTTGGGTGTCACAGGGGGCATCTACATAATATTTTGCAGGTGGCTTTAATGCTGTAGCTGGTGGTTTATCTATGCAGAACCCCCGACCTCAAACGAGCATACAGCAGTTTATATGAAAGAAAAAATAGACAGAATCAATAATCATCTTAATATACGCTCTCATCTGCATTTGTGGCCACAGGTGCTGAGCTTGAACTCTCATAGTTCATGTTATATGCTGAGAGATGTGAGATGAAACATTATGCAAATCAGCTTGTCTTTCCCTTTAGCAAGGTCCTCTAACCTTCATCCCACAAACCTACTCGCACTCACGCTTCCCTTCGACCAGGAAAGTTTTTTTTTTTTTTTTTTTAATGTATAGAGGTTTTCTTTTTCTTCAATAAATAAGAGAAAATGTGACTGACTTCGAGTTAAAAATGGAACAAATGAAAAAATCTGCGACCTGGATTCCAGAGAGGATCAAATATACAATAACTGCTAATTCCCCCATTTAATTATAGCCCACAAATTCATCTTGACAGGGAGCTGGAGTATGAAAATCCACAGCCATCATTGTTTGCTCTGGTGTTTCACAAAGTGCATCAAAGTTGCTTTGGGGTTCCACGCGCTGTGGCCAGATTATCTTTCACACTAATCATGTGGGTGCCAGTGGTTTGACAGGGGATGTATAGGAAATAAAAGTATTTAATAAAGGGTTTCTCTCTGCTCTTCATTTCCATTTTTATAACAAGTCGTCAGCTGTGCCCCATGTAATGAGGGTATTTACTCTGCACAAAAGAAAAAGGGAGATTAGAGCATCACAGGATGGGATTATAAAAACCTTAGACCACAAAGACAGCCAATCACTTGCAGAAAATCCCTCAACATCTTCGAGCTTTCATCCTCTCTTTCCCTGTTTACTCGCCGCAGTCCTTCATCCTCCTGCCTGGTTTTGTTTCTCATCCTTTTTCTGACATAAATGGGGGACATTAGGAAAAACCTACTGATTGGAAAAATAATATCTATGTTTGCTAAAAAAGCAGCTGGCATTTTACTACTACTTTTGCAAATGCAGCGACACTCGAGCGTCTTTCTAAGACTCTGATTACTGTGAACCTGCTGGTGAAGTACAAAGTCACTTAGGTACAAAGGAATGTCAAGGACGCAGAAAAGCAAAAAGTGATAGCAAAATGAAAAATTGCCTACAAAAACCAGAAAGAGAGAGAGAGAGAGCGAGACACAGAGAGAGATGGGTAAAGAGAAAACAACTCCACACCCTCACAGGCATAACCCATTCAAAGCCTAAGACAATATCAAGGCAATTTCAGATCAAATTTAAACTGCTCACTTGTCCCCTTTTCATGAAGCAGATAGAATCTCAGAGGCCTTGAGAAGAGGTCACAGATAAGACCAGTGAATGGCAGAGCAGTGCTTCAAACTCCTTCTCTGGATGTCGATGTGAGAGAAAAAGCCCAAACACTGATAAACAAACTAACCATGACACAAAGAAACACACATGCAGCTTTTACATTTCTGTCATGATGGTTTATCAGAATACAAGGTGAAATACAACATATGCAGACTAATAATAGATGCAAGAGCAGACATTATGAATAATTATGATCAACTGACACGTCATTTGAAAGAAACAGCAATCTAAATATCAACAGGAAGTAACTGAATGGGAATAAGAAAGGAGTTGATTGATATGAGAACAGTAAAGCTAACAGTGGGGAGCAAGCGGGTAAATTAATGAGGAACCGTGTTTGTGGTTGATAATGATCCTCTTTTTTTTTTTTGTCTCACAAGAAAGTTTCCAAGCTCTTATGATCTGCATTTACCTCGTCTGAGACTGAACAAGCCATAAAATGTGTTGATTTAATAATAACAGCTTTGAAATGCACTCTAATAATTAATAAATCCATAAAAGAACGGTACTTATACTGCAGCTCATCAGGCAGACTTTATCCTGTAATTAAAAGGCTGAATATTATGTACATTTTCTGTATTTTGATGGCGATATTTTATAGTTTTTAATGGTGCATCAATAGTAAAAACAAACAAATAATCAAACGCCACCACTGCCCCTAAAACACTGGACATTTGCCTTAATGTTACCATATATAGCATTCAGACCTGAGCTGTCTTCAGAAAGGGCTCGTCCGGGATTTGAACCCGGGACCTCTCGCATCCAAAGCAAGAATCATACCCCTAGACCAACGAGCCATTGTTTGTACTGTAATTAAAAAACTGAATTTTCTGTACATTTTCAATATTTCAATGGTGCAGAAACACATCTACAAATTTCACACTTTGATGAGTTTCTATTAAAATACAAAGTAATATAACTATTAATATACACATATTTCTTGGAGTTACTAAAACAAACACACAGTTCAACAGAGGATCAAAGGAAACGTGTGTCACGTTTAGTTTTATTCAAATAAAAAGCAGCAGATTATTAGAAAATAGGAAGTTTGCAGTTCTGTGGCTGAACGTTTGATGAGCGAACACCTGTTTGATGTTCAGCCACAGTTTATTGCCTAATATGGAGGCTAATAATCCAAATGTATATCGAATTCAAACCACATGATTTTGTCAATGAGCAGCTGGGGCGAGTAATTCCAGGTTTATAGCTGCGCATTAAGGGGTTACGGCAAAGCTGTGGAAGTTATGTGAGCTGACTGCGGGGGTTTCGATGTAAAATATTGTGGATTCTTGTGAGATTTGTGAGAATCCATCTGGCCAGACTCCAGGTTATGTGCTTCAGTGTCCAATAAGGAATCACTGGCAGTTTCAAGGTGTTCTTTAGGTATTAGTTACCCCATGACAGAAGTAATAGATGGATGGTTCAACCAATCACCTGCTAAGTGTCGGCCTTCAATTTAATCTAACGCCGGCATCTGATCTGCTTTTTCGAGGAATCATACAGATTGCCTCATTAGTTTATTTGTATAGTACGATTCGTACACAAGGCAGTTCAGGGTGCCTTATAATGGCAACAAAAAACATCACAGAACCTAAAAATTAATTATAAAGATGACTGAAGAGAGTAGACATTAAAGTCATAGAAATAAAACATAAAAGTGCAATAAAAGTCAAGAAAACAGATTGAGCATCTAAGAGAAAGCTGCTGGAAACAATCTGGTTTTCAGGCCTGATTTAAAAGAGCCGACAGCTTGAGCAGACCTCAGTTTGTTTGTTCCACAGGTGAGGAGCATAATAGTCGAATGCTGCATCACTATTTTTGGTTCTGATTCTGGGAACACACAGGAAACCTGTCCCTGATGACCTGAGGGCTCTGGATGCTTCATATGGAGCTAATAAGTCCAGGATGGATTTTGGTCCAAGACCATTCAGTGCTTTGTGGACCAGGAGTACGATTTTGAACTCTACCCTTTGACTAACAGGAAGCCAGGGTAGTGATTTGAGGACCAGTGTAATGTGGTCCAATTTGTTGGTGTTAGTTAGGAATCTGGCAGGTGCTTCATTGATTTCTTGTTAAATACATACCAGTACTGGCCAAACTTTCCTACTTGACATCAACTAAACTAAAGTGTGTTTGGTTACAACCCAATTACTACATTTTACAGGTGTAAAGACCAATTCATGCTTCATTGTCGATGTGTCCATACAGCTTATTATTATTCAGTTTATATGTCACATTTCTCCAAATACCAAACACAGAAAAGCATCTGTGTACATAACTTATAATATTGCATCTGGTTACAGATTATCACCGTGTCCAGTGGGTGAACACAGCGCAAGATATCTGGAATAAACTTCCTGCTGTGTTTGGGCTCCATTGATGGAAATCATGTACTGCTCAAAGCTCTTCTTCCACTTCTTCTGGTAACGATGTTTTGTAAAGTGTGTGGATGGCCAAGAACCACCACGCACATTTCTCCTCATACCAACCACTTGTTTTAAGCATCAATTGTTACCCTGGAAATTTGCTACAATTGTTGAACTTAGACAACACAAAGCACTTCATTTTGCCCAGATTCTTAAAGGAGAAGCACAAATCTAATAGCTTTTATAGTAAACAGGCAGGCAGAAATTCCTTTTCCCTGGACGGTATATATAGTTTGTCTGTGATTAATTTCCATGCCACATAAGAAAGACCTTCCTTAAGAAGAACGAAACGAATCCTGACGAGTTTTCAGAGCAGCGTTTTCTCTGGCTACACTCCAGTCAGAGAGGAATCATAATCAGGATGGGGAGCAGGAGGTCTTTTATACTTTTGCTGCCGATGTGTGCTTGGGTAAATGTTTTCTCTGTGCGTTTTAAGTCATTTTTTTTGTTTATGTGATTAAACGTTGTGTACTGTAACTGAAACGTAGCTTGAAAGTCAAAGACAAAAAGTCTTGTCTTTTTAAGATGTACCTCAAATTTTACGCTTTGACCTTTAAAGCAGTCTTTACACAAACAAACTGAGCTAAAGTCTCTTCACCAACATGAAATAGTTCCCCAGCATTGAAGATGCATGAAAATAAAATGCAAAAATGGGAATGAATGATAAATTAACAGAGCGCGATTCAACTTGTTTTCACAGCTTGTAGTGCAGACAGTCCTCGGATGCTAAGAGCGTGAATTGGCTTTAATTTACTTTGTAGAAGGAACAGCACAGCAAATGAAGAATAGCAGGGAGTGGAACAAAATCCTAAAAGAAGCGTCAAAATGGCAGAAATATGAATCAGCACTTCTTGGCTTTTACACTTTATTTGAACTGACATGTTTTGTATCCAGGTAACCATGTGAGCAGCTAATCATGTGATCAAATAAATCTATTGGGAAAGCTGTGATTCTGACAATGGATCATGATTGTAACCTAAAACATCATCATATTATAAGCAATTAAAACAGTTTCTACCCCAGATAACTACACTAAACACAGCTGTCTATTGATTTTACATTTGAAATATACTTTTCTGTGCAATATATTTTCATATTTTAGCGCAATTACAAGGGAAAGGTGCAAACAGAATGTTGGGATGTATTTGTGTGTGAGTGCGTTCATTTTTAGAGTCTTAGTTATTACTATTTATATATTTTATACACCTTTTACAAGTTATTTACAAGCACAGATCAGGACTGCACTCTCAATGTCAATACATATATACAAAGACAATAAAGATATTTTGATTGAAATTGATATTTATTGATTGATATGATCTCCAGGGGAAACTTGGGAAACACTCAGACGGTTTGGTGTAACAAATATGGTGTGTAGGGTTACAAAAGTGATGTGCACCTCCTCAGAACTGCACCTGCATGGTGGCTAAGAGGATGGGACTGGAATCATAACAGCAAAAGTCAGCTTCTGATACCAGTAGAGAAAGTTTCAGTCATCTTCTTCTTTTCAGGAATATACTTGTGCAATTCCTGATAATGGGATTGTGCAGAAATTGCATAAAAGCAATCTAAGAAAGTCCCTTTTGTTGTTGGTTTCTGGGCTTTAAAATGTAACCTACTAAAAATTAGTCGAAATTTTCAAGAAAATATGAAATTTTCTTCAAACTAAATTCAACTCGGACACAAATAAATTGAAAAGAATGAATATTTTGTTGTGTTTGTCATGTTTCTGACAGAACATAAATGTTAAGAACAAACAGAAACATAGAGTCAGTCACTTTTTCTGTATTTTATGTAAATGATCCATCCATGCATCCATCCATTTTCTTCTGCTTATCCGTGGCCAGGTCGCGGATGCAGCAGGTTCCAGATGTCCCTCCCCACCAGCAATGCTTTCCAGCTCTTCCTGGGGGATTTCGAGGCGTTCCCAGGCCAGACGAGATGTATAATCCCTCCAGCGAGTTCTGAGTCTGCCCCTTGGTTTCCACCCAGGTGGACGTGATCGGAAAACTTCCAAAGGGAGCCTCCCCAGACGCATCCGAGCTACATGTCCAAACCACCTCAACTGGCTCCTTTCGATTCCAGAACCCTTGCTGTGCATGGAGGTGAGCCCAACTATATCCAGCCGGTATCGCTCCACCTCTCGCACCAGCTCAGATTCCTTCCCCACCAGTGAGGTGATGTTCCACGTCCTCAGAGATAGTCTACGCCACCAGGTGCCTGCTCCTGCCTACTGCCCGGTGGGCACAGCTCTCGACCAAGATTTCTGGCCCTGCAGGTGGCGGGCCTACTGGGCGGTGGCCCCGTGTTTCTTTTTCGGGCTGTGCCTGACCGAGCCCCTCAGAACCCCAAGGCTTGGCCACCAGACACTCTCTGACTAGCTCCTCCCCAGGCCTGGCTCCAGGGGAAGGCTCCGGTATCCCTAACCAGGGCTGAGTTGCTGTACTTTCACTGGGATCTTCTGAATCGCTCTTAGTCTGGTCTCTCCCCCAGGACCAACTTGCCTTGGGAGACCCTACCAGGCTCTAATGTAGTGGACAAAATAGCTCTCAGGATCACAGAGACACTGAAACCCCTCCACCGCGATAAAGTGGCGATTCAACAGGGGATTATGTAAATAAAATAGCTAAAAAATGTTGTTGCAGAGCAGCCTCCAGTCTGTTAATAAGAAAAGGTTGGACAGAAGGTAGCTAAACGTAACCATGTGACATATTCAATGATGCCACAATGCCTGGGTATACAAACTTTAAAATACTCCACATTCACGGTGTCCAGTTTTACATTCAGCATAAGCAGCAGCAGATATGAATCCATCATTCACTCTCCAATCACAGGATTTGAATGTCTGAGCCACGGTCCACTTTGCCGCAGACTTTGTGCCATGAAGATGATGCACTTATTGCCTCGGTGTCGAGCTTTTACCATTGTCTGAGCAACACCTCTGGTTGCCGAATCTTGTTATTGCGTGATTGCCGTGCACAAAAGAAACCCGGGTGAAGGGGATGTGATAAAGAGGAATTCACTCTTGGGTGTGCCTCAGTCTGTGAATCTCAGCAGGACATGCAGGCATCACACAAAACCAATCACTTTGTAAATGAGATCAGTAGGAAACTAATAATATATCCGCTCCTGTGTCATATTTCAGACAGACTTCCACCACAGGCGTCCCCAAACTTTTTTTCTTGTCATCTACTTCTAGGAGACATCAGAGAAAACATGTAGCAGGTCCACCAAAGGGGTGGCGGGGAGTTTGTTGCTCTACATTTTGGTTCAGTGCTGGTCGTGATGGATAGACGGCAGAATCAGAACAGTCTTTTTTTTTTTGTTATTCCCATGATACAATCAGGTGAGAGCACCAGCAGCTCATCTGTCTGTCACTCACCCAAACACAATCTGTGGGACACCAGCAACCAGATTTTATCAGCACTTTGGGGAATGACACGTCTCATTCATCTCTCCTGCTATATTGAGAATTGCACTGATTGGCCAGAGAAGTGCATCATAACATTTTGTTTCCTGCGTCTCTCAGCCTCCCCCGGTGCGTGAGAAACATGAGGTAACATATTTCCAACTTCCTGGCCCATTACCACTCTGCATCATTTGTTGGGCAACATGTGTACTTGTTCCTGGTGCTTGGTGATGTACTTTTTCACAGTCCAGCAGCTCCTACTATCTCTTCTGTTCAGGTTTGTCTTCTCTAAATCCAAATACAGTCTCCCCAAAAGAAACTGCAGCATCTAATGAACATAGTCAGTCTTTTCTTTTTTATATTCAACATTTCTGTAAGACTGAATGAAATGGTGTGAAATTTGTCTAGCATGAGGCAAAAGTTTGGCCTCCATTAGACACATTTATTCCATAAAATCTTGAAAGTTACTAAGCAACTGAAAGAAAATTACAGCCACTAATTTGTTCTGACTCTCACGTTTTGAGAGAATTTTGCTTCTTGGCAAGGTTTTATTTCCTCAGCACAGGAGAGAAAGTAGATATTGTATTGCAAGAGAGGATTGTGCAGAAAAACATTTATTTAGTGTCAATATTTTAGCAGATCCATATGATTACCAAACTTGTTGCTAATTTAAAAACAAGGTGATTCATATGTGAGGATTCACTGCTTTTGTATGTTTTTTTTTTATCATTGGAAACTAGGACATAATCAGAGATGTTTTCACTCTTTTTAGAATGTTTTTCACTCTTTTTAGTGTTTAGTCTCAGATCTATTTAAGTTGCTGAAATGCAGTCACTGAATGGAGACTAGAGGCTTCTCTGTGCACAACTGCCAAACTAGCTTCTACTGTAGCCTGTATGTGAGACGTTTAGGGAACATCAGTAAATTGCAGTGTCTATTGATAAGTAGATATTCAGCATGTGAGGTGTTTAGAGTACAATTTTACTTATATTTTACCTCTGGAAAATGCGTGAAATTCAGTATTTTAATGCAATTAGCAGGAGAGTGCAACAAAAGTATTTTGCCTCTAAAAATCTATGAATAATTGTGTTTTATAATAATAATCTGAGTATTAGTCAAAATTAATTGAACAACCAATTCTTTTACATTGACTCATTCAAGTCATCTGATGAAAATTCCTTTTTATGAAGCCCTAAATATGAGCACAGGAATAATACTCCTGAATAGGTATGTATTTGTAGTAGTTTCTTGAATAAAGTAAACTGAAGTGTACAGTTGCAGTTAACTAACCTGAAAATAAATATGTTTGCAATAAAAAAAGCTGTTTATAACAGAAAGCTAACATCTAAAGTTGCTTGAAAAACCCAGATGTCCTAAAAAGCTGCAGACAAACTGCAAATTTTGGAAGAGATAAAATTCTGTCTGAAAAATATGATATATATTTGAATAAATAAATAAAACTAAATAAACAAATAATATAAATTGATTTACTGAAGTTGCCTGATGAAAAATCCTTTTTATGGAGCCCTAAATATGATCATTAATCTACTACAACTGAACAGAAGTCAGTGTCTCTGTAGAACATATGTTTTCATTTTTTGTTTGTGTGTTTTTGTACTAGTTTCTTGAATAAAGTAAACCTAAATGGACAGTTGCAGTTAACTAGCCTATAATGTTTTTGCAATAATAAAACTCAGGTTTAAAGATTTGCACTGTGGTTAGAAAAAAAAGCGTCTTGAAAAACTGCAGACAAACTCAAACACAAAAATGCAAATTTTGGAAGAGATAAAAAATTTGTAATAAGCTGCATCTGAAAAACATTAAATGACTGACTGACTGAATGAATAAACAACAATTTCACAAAAACAACAAAAGAGATAAACAGACTTATTCAAGTTAACTGATAAAAAAATCCCTTTTTTATGAAACCCGAAATATGATGAATAGAAGTCAGTGTTTCTGTAGAACATCTGTTTTCCTGTTTTTGTAGTAGTTGCTTGAATAAAGTAAGCTTAAAGTAAATTGATGCAGTCTACTAAGCCAAAAAATAAATATTTTTTTGCAATAATAAAACTCACATTCTGAAACATGGTTAGAAAAAAAAGCAAAAAAACAAAAAATGTCTTAAAAAGCTGCAGACAAACTGAAATGCAAACATGCAGATGCTGGAAGAGATAAAATTCTGTGATAAGCTGCGTCTCAAATCATGCCCTTCTTTATGACTGAGCGTAGTGCAGTTGCTTTCTTTGTGTAAAGTGTATATGTACTGATCTATAGAGAGTCCATTACGTTTCTGGCAGACACATTACTGTAGCTTCAGTCACACACTGTGATGCTTCTCCTCTGCGTCTGATATGACAGATGTGTAAATCGCAGTAACACATCGTTGACACATGTCAGATGCAAAATGATGATGATTTACAGGTTTCTCAATCCTTGAGAAACACATCGAGTGTTTATTATTAAGGCACGGTCAATGAATGAATGATGGAGTGATTACTGTCGGCGTCCTTTAAAGCAAATTGTGCTTTTTCCCCTCTCAGGCACTGAAGGCATCATAACTGACCTCAAGCTTTCACCAGTGAACACATTCATTTCAGTCAACTGGAAGTGCTGAAGCAGCACACTGCACTTGAGGGTCATGGGAAGTCAATAGTGAATATATGCCTCATTTATCCCTTTTACTTACAGAATATATACACACTGGTGCAGTGGGAGGAAGAGGGTTTATGTCAGAGCATTAATTTCATGATACATTTATACAGGTCTGACACTTGTCTCAATTTGTGACAACATTACTCAAGGCCATCACTGAAGGCGTCAGTCTGCCAGTCAGTCTGTGTAATCCTGTCCCCAAAATGTCAGTGTGCACACTTACAAGGCTGTGTTTGGAAAAATGAAAGGACCACAGTGCAGGGAGGCGGCTGTCGCAGACTGCAGCATTTCAAGCAGGGAAGAGGGACGTAATGAGTGGAAACAAAAAGGAAATTAAAACATGACATCTTCCTCTGTGCTCTGATTAAAATAAAGCAATGCTGTTTTTTCTTTGTTTTGTTTTTTTACAGAAGGGTTAGAAATGTATTCACAACCTTTTAATACTGAACCCAGATGCTCCGTCGACGGCAAAACGTTTCCTCATTTTCTCATGGGCTTGATAGCACATGTAAATAGAAAGACAATCCCGCGGAAGGCAAATAATGAATTTTAAGTTGTTGCTCTCAGATAGTTACTGTTTGCAAACAACAAAAAGCCCATCCTGAATCTGGTGACACTGATGATGGCTGCCTGCTGGAACAGCTGTGCTCCCTCTAGAATGGAATAAATGGAATTAAAAGGAGTCTGCATTATGATGTATGATTTTCCATTTTGGTTAAGTTTCCTTTCTTTTAAATTTTAGAATGGATTCACTTAAATCTGAGAATAAAAACACTCACAGCTGATTATAGAGCAACAGTTAGGAGTTACTGTATTGACAAATCTGTCTGCTTGGAACAATGAGTCAGTTTTTTAGTTTTCTTAATAGATTGTCACACATAACTTGAAGCAATATAATAAAATTCTAGAGTATGAAGTCAAAATTCACTTTTGACAAATTCTTTAATCTACAGGTCTCTTTTTTCTACACTTGTCTGAGTAATTTTTGGTCACAAATCTGTCTGAGTGGAGAGTAGAAGCTTCTTTGTGCACAGACTAGCTTCTACTGTAGCCTGCTTGTGAGGCATTTAGGGAATATTTGTATATTTTACTGTCTATTGATAAATAAATATTCAGCAAGTGAGGTGTTTTGGGTACAGTTTTATTCACAGTTTACCTCTGGGAAATGCTATGAATTCAGGTGATTATTTTAAGTCTCATTTTAATGCAAAGGTTTATAGATTAGCAATTCCTCAACAAATAATCAATACTCATAATCTAAATGTTGAACAAATCTAACTGAATTAATGATTCTTTCCAAAAACAGAGTTATACAAATCATCTGGTGATTTTTTTTATTTTTTCCTCCACACAGCCCTAAAAATCAATGTTTAAAAACGTCAGTGTCTGTGTAGAACATCTGAAAAAAAGTCAACACAAGTGTAGAGTTGCAGTTAACTAACCTGAAATTAATTATTTTTTGGAATAATAAACCTCAATGAATGAAATAAATGGAGTGAAAAGGAATCATTATCATGATGCATAATTGTGCATTTTGGTTAAATTTCCATTTTTCAGATTAAATTTGCTCACATCTGAGGATAAAGCCATAATAGTTGATTATGAAGCAATAGTTAGTAATTATGTTACTGACAAAACCACCTGCTTGGACCCTGTGTCAGGTTTCTTTATATTTGTTTTGTCCTTAATAGATTTTCACACAATGTGAAGCATTCTAATGAAATACTAGCAAATAATGTGAATTTTGAACATCCAAATATTATGCTGTAATTTGCATTTATGACAATAGCTGATGCTCTGGGATACCTATAATTACTTTTTTCCTATTCCAGATGAATTATGAATTGTGCGATGTGCCACTCAGGTGATGCAGGGAGAGATATGAGAAAAATATACTGTGCTGGATGAAAGAGAAAAGTGCATGACAGTACAAAAAGAACATTATTTATTTGGCCTCTTGATTTGGCCCACTTACCACCACGGTCAGTAGCTGGATCAATATCAGTAAAATCTTATTTGTCAGTAACCTCGCTTTGAACAGCTGTTTTAAAAACTGTTGTGATTTTTTCAGCTTGGAAAAATGTCCTAAAATTAAGCCCTTTCTGTCTACCAAAAACCTTCAAACAGCCCACCGATGCTTTTATTTCACTGCCGCTAGATTAGTGGAACTGCTTTTACTCCGTCTTCTGCTGCTGCAAAAAAACCTCTTTCCTCTCCACAATTAATCCGAAATGCAGCCGCCAGGAATTTAAGTGGTGCCAGGAAATAAGAGCACATTGCACCTTTGATCTTTGCACTGGCTGCCTGTTAGTTTTTGAGTTGATTTGAAATCGTTACTTTTAAAGCTTTGGTTTCCAGGTACAGTGTGTTTCTGACCTTTTAACTTTCTATATACTGTAACAAACCTAGAGGTCCTCAGATGCTACTGTGGTTGTGGTTCCTGCTTTTATAATTACAAAAAAAAAACTAAGGTGACAGAACTTTTGCCATCAGGGACCCCAACCTTTAGAACAATCTTCCAATGGAGATTAGGATTAGAAATCTATTAAAACACACTTTTATAGTCTCGCCCTCCTCTGATCCTCTACCTTACCTTCCTACACCATTTGTTTTATTATTTCACTTTTTATTGCAAAGTTTTATTACTATATTTTACAGCTACTGCTTTTTCTGTGTTTTGTTTTACTGATGATGCTATTTTTCTTACTGTTTTTATAGGTAACACCTCCATGGTTTCTGTCTTTATCCTTACAAACCCTGTTTTGAGGTGCAGCCTCTCCATCCAGTGTCTCTGGTCTTTTCTCTGTCTCTAATAAACCACCTCAACCTTAATCAGGCCCTCTGAGGGCCTAAACATCACCACAAAGAAGTTTATTAAGCCTCTTTCAGACAAGTGCTCCTTTCCAGTAATTTGACACCAGCTGTATGTTTTAATGTCTGAATGAGGACCCTGCTCACTTTGCCGTAACAGTCGGGACGGGAATCTCACGAGGTCTGACCCAGTAACATTTTCATATCACTTTCAAGATGGCACAAGTCTGAACTGCATGCTGTCAGTGATTTGGGGAAGGTTTTTTCCACATTCCAGCACCGATATTGGTCCAAAAGACACAGTTTCCTGCCAAAACCACAAAACAACTTTCTCATTTACTTTACTTTACAATTTCACGTCAATTACAAACTAAAATGTACATGAAAACAACACTAGCACAATGAAAACAGTGTTTCTAACAGGTCATATGAATGAAACTCATCAATAATGAATGTTATCCAGGTATGATAATCGTAGCTGAAATTTAGTTTGCTGCTTCCTGCTGTTTGTACAAATCTTTCCTTGAAGTTTATTATTATTTCTCTGAGATTATAGTGGGAATTATGCGCATTTCTCCAGGTAACCTTACTTAATGATCACAAAAAACCTTTCTCCTTCCTCAATTTCACATCAGTTACAAAATATAATGTCCTAATGTCATAATGTAGCCTTCAATATAAATGAAACTAATCCAAAATAAATGTAATCCAGGTTACGACAAAAGGTCAGCTGAAGCTCAAGTTCAGTTTGTTGCTTCCATCTGTTTGTAGGAGTCTTTCCTCTGATTTTATTATTTTTTCCATGACATTGTTATGAGCATCTACAAAGTGAGATTTGTGTGCATTTCTGCATGTGGCACCATCATTAATTACTCACAGTCACAAAACATCTTCACTTTGCTGTACAATTTCACAATAAAACTAGAAATGTCCATAAAAATAACTCTGTCACAGATTAACAAGACTTGCCAACAATGACTGTAAACCAGGTTTTGACAAAACATTAACAGGAGCTGAAGTTAAATTTGTTGCTTCCAGCAGTTTGTAGGAATATTTCTTTGAAATAGATAATTTTTTCTCGAACATTATTTTGAGCATCTTTAAAGTAAGAGTTGTATCCATTTCCGACTGTTGCACCACCAGTTAACTTCAGGAACTACTTATAATCCCAAAACACCTTTGCTTTGTCCTATAATTTCACATCAGTTACAAACTGAAATGTCCATAAAACAACTCTACCATGATGAAGACTGAGCCTAGAACAGATTAAAAATACTCAGCAATAATAAATGTAAAGTAGGTTTTACTAAAACGTCAACAGGAACTGAACTTTAGTTTAGCACAACCAGGTAGCTTCATTCATTACTTATGATCCCAAAACAGCTTCACTTTAGTTCTACAATTTCACATTACAAACTAAAATGTCCATAAAAAACAACTCTAAAATGATGATAACAGAGTCTGGATTACATTCATTAATGAATGTGATCCAGGTTTTGACAAAACTTTAACAAGAGGTTAAGTTTAGTTTGTTGCCTCCAGCTGTTTGTAGGAGACTTTCCTCTAAGGTAATTAGATACCTGTAGCATCAGACAACAGCAGGTTCCATATGAACGTTTCCAAAGTGAAAGCTGTGTGCATTTCTGGTGCAACCAGATAGCCTTATTAATTACTTGTGGTATTAAATTATCCCTGACATGGAAACAGAATGTATCAGAATCTAACAATAAGTCTCACTATGTATTCATAGTTTAGCTGTATACTTTTGAGTATTACCACACATACTTTACTTGATATAGCTACTGTTCAATCATATGTGAACTGCAAAATCTGTATGCATATCATGGCGCTGTCCATCACTGTGGTGACTACTGTGACCTGAACAAATGAATGCTGTCACTTTCACTTTAAGTGGATATTGTAGAAAATGAGATGCTTTGGAAGAAAAAAAAAAACACAAAACTGTCACTGTATATGAGACAAGAATGCAAATGAACTGAATACTGTTTTTAATTTATTCTAAACATGTAAATTATCTATATTTCCTCATAATGCTGGCAGAAAACATGATCTGGTCCCAATTATTTTTCCTAGCAGATATATTTTCTGTTGCAAGCTTATTATAAATGCAATTTCTATGTTCTTAAAATTAAAGCTTCAAAATATCAATCATACACTGTTTGCCTTTTACAAAATCATAAAATAGATGAATGTCTTGTGGTGACTCTGTGGTTTTTGCTCATAGAACATGTGTTCACATTTGAACACAGTTTCCTGAAAGCCATTCAAACAATTTGCTACAATTGCAGCCGGTTAGGTGGATGAATGGATGGATGATTTCTTTCTCAGCTTGAAAGGAGATATAAAAATACAGAGATGGAAAAAAAACAAATATAATTACAGATCAAATCAAAATGTCAGCACGAACAAATTGTTTAATGAAAAAGTAAATTGGGCTGAAACTTGCTTCATTAATGGATCCACTATCTTGGCGTTTCTATTGTCTTCAGGTTATTAAATACAGGAATCTAATGCAATTTAGTAAAATTTAATTAACAGATATTCAAAACAGTCATGCAACATTTGCTACCATGCAATATTAATATTAATAATATAGAAGAAAAAAGCAGAAAATACTTTGTAAAACTCAGTTTATTCTTGTTTTTCTTATGGTTTGGAGGGGGAAATGGTTGGGGTGGGATTTTAAGACTTCCTAGGAGTGTCCAGCAGGTAAAGTACATAAGAAATACAATTTTTTTTTTTTTACCAGTAATGTTCGCAATTTCTGCCTTGACACTTGCTTTTGTGCCACAAGAACCATTTGCTCCCTTTTTGCATTTGACCTACTTATAATACAATACAGACTCCATCTATAATCCGCAGACCAATCTAATGCCTCATGTGTATGTAAATGTCACCTGCAGTCATACAGTATGACCCTCATTCAAAAGTTTCCCACCACTCAATTAGAAAAGGTCATCAGAACACGGCTCCAGGTTCACTCGCTTTTTTTTTAATTCAAGCCTGTTTCAATTTTGCACTTACTCTGTCCTCCCTTTTCCCTTCAGTATTTACCTTCATAAGAAAGTGCCAAATGTCAACGGAATAATAATTCCAGCCACAAATTGAATGGCAGAGATGTCGGACTAATAACAGCAGGTACACTCTGGAAATTAAACGTTTCTCTGTGCTCTTGCAGTATTGTTTAGGATTCTAGGAAGAACCATGAAATGTTCAGTGAACTCTCAGATGCATGTGTTGATTTTCTACAACTAGTACCTGCCGGTAGGTAGCAAATTAGATCATATAGTAAATTATTTTACTTGTAACGTTTTCAGAGCATAGTTTTAACAATATTAATCACACATAAATATGTTTTTGTAATGTTAGATATCAGAAAAATGTGTGTTTTCAATTCATTAGTACTTCTCAGTGTAGATATTTGACACACAGGCTATTGTAACTTCCCATAGAGCTAAGCAAGAGTTTGATTATTATAATATGCTTGAACTATACAGCCAGAGGAAGCTACTCCACTGTTATTGTTGTGGTTCTCAATACTTCTTTTTTTTTTTTTTTTCCAGCCAGAGCAGCTGAATGCAAATGTTTTCCAACAGAGAGAAGTAATGGCCACGTTGTTGGTCATCTTCATTTACAAAACCGTTGTCATCAAAACACTCTAGTTGTCATGATCCCTGCTCCAGTCCCCGTTTCTCCCCTTCATTCTCCCTCCTGGTCTCTCCTTCTTCCTCCTGTTCACTCTGTATCTGTCTGTTTTGACCTGTCTGTTCTCTTTGGCTGCCTCTGTCTGTCATCTCTCTCCCTCTTGTCTCTCATCCCTGTCTCTTGCTCTCCCTGCTCACCTGTCTGCACTCAGCTGATTACTGCAGGTGACTCACATTGCAGTAATCAGCTCACCTGCCCACAATATCACCTGCTCACTAGTTAAACTCTGTTCATTCACTCATTCCCCGTCGGATTCTGTTGCCTCCTGGATTCAGCTTCTCCCCACCAAGCCTGCTACCTCCTGACTGCATTAGCCCCTTGGACTCTGCTGCTCCCCCACACTTGGACTCTGTTTTGCTCCTGTCTGTTCATGGATTGCTAAAGGAACTGCATTAAATTCCTATCCGTCACATACAATTCATGCACACACACTTTAGGCCCTTTAAGTGTCCTATTTTTAGCTCTGGACCCTGCACAAGTGCATAAACAAATTCATTGTCTAGATGTCTTCATATATCTTAATGTTCATATTTTTCCTATTTTTGATTCTTTTGGCAATATTTTGCATTTAATGTTGGTTCTTCTTCTCTAAAACATTTCATTGCATTGTTGACTGTGTGCAAACCTGCACACGACAAATAAACGAATGAACGAAAATATGTGACCCAGGATTTAAACTGTTGCGTCTGTGGTTGCACAAATTCATACCTTCCTCCTTGTTTGGAAGCAGCATGAACTGTTAGTAATGTTGCTGTTTTTGCATATTAGTTAGCAACCTTTTGTTTGTCTGTAGCTTCAGAATTGTTTGCAGCAGCATGGTTGCTACCTTCTTTAGCACAGCTGCAACTCAGTATGAGTAGAGAAACATTAGTAATAGCTATTTTGGCTTTTAGCTGAACTGACAGTGATTGAAACCTGCAATGCAATCACAAGTAAGTTTAAACTGTGTCCTCAACTTCTCACGATAATTGCAGGATGTCAACCTGCTGCAGGAGGTTTTAATCGTATGCAGAGTGCAGAAAGGTGGGAAGGAAAATGTACATTAATTGGAAGGTGTAGTGACAGATTAATATCAGTGGCATTGTTCATCTCGTGCCACGGCTGTGCCAATGACGGTGGCACATGACCAAAAGCAGATGTGTTTGTGGAAATTCTGCAGCATGCTCTCTTTGTAATGATGGTTAGATTGAAAAAAGCAACGCTGCTGCTGTGTTAAAGTATTAGCTAGCAGGTTCAATCATATTTTCTTCTAAAATAAAACATAAAATCCAACAGATATTCCACATTATTCTCACCCTGTTATTTCAATCCAGCTTCCATCACATAGTTTTGTATCTGGATTCTCCATATTTTAATTATGCCTGAATACACTCTCATTAAACAGTGAATCAAAGTCTGATCACTGTAAGGTCAGACATCCATTTTCTATTAAACTGAGCTAAAACCTGACACTTCTCCCATTTGATCATCAGTCAACTATATATTATATATAACGCCATCTTCCCAGATGCCTAAATTTGAAAAAATGTAAATGTAACTGCTTACCTTGACATGATAAACACGTGTAAATATAAACTGCGCTTTAAAAATTCATGCAACAGTCTGAGGGAATATGAAAATATGTATGTGCAGGACACTCCAGCTGATCTTCTCTATGCATATTTTATTGGACAGGTTCTTAAAAGATTCATTACACTAAATCTAATGGGCTCTGAAAACTGCAACATTCTCACAGGCACCTTTTTGGAACCCAGATTCATGGAAGCGTCCCTGAAGAACTTCATTTTTACAGTGCACTCCGTCCGTCATTTAACACTGGAGGGTAAACGACTATAATAGGACGACTGTTACGTCCAGCGCCTCCTACCCTGTGTGTGTGTTTTAACTATATATTGTGGCTATGCAAATAGGGCTGTGTGATCCCCACTCCCTGGTTGGACCACGACGGCAGAGGCGTGACTGCAACCAGGAGTCCTGCGATTGGTGCGGCGCTCACCAGGCTGACCAACCGAAAACTGGCAACTCTTTTAAAAGCGTTGGCAGTTCAACTGAACAGGCAGCTGACTTCTAGCGTGACATTCTGTGTGATCTGTGTGGTTGAGGCTAGCTACACTGTGTGGTAGGAATTGGGCCAGGATTAGTATTAAAAACTGATACAGCAACGTTTCATTTCACTACAGGTAGTTTTCTTTTGTCTAGTTTTCACCAGGGTTAGGGGTGCTGACTCCCATGTAGTTTTGTTTTGTGCCAGTTCCCAGGTAGTGAGCCTTTTTGTTTACTTTTTTCTTTTGTCCACAGTGATTGTATTGTAGTGTAGTGTTAAGTTCTCCTTATGAGAACTCCTCTTGTGTTTTGCTGTTTTCTTTAATTTGAGCAGCACCCACCAGCCCTCTTCCTTAGTTTTGCCTCATTTGTATAATATCTTGCACATTTTTGTTCAAACTTTTCTATAATAAAGAATTTGATTTTTAGCAGCTACAACTGTTTATGTTGCTTCCCTTCCCCCCCGAGCCGGGGTTGTAACAACGACCCACAGTAATATACATGTTACGATACATATGCATGTCACTGGAGACGTTTACAGGTTGATCAATAATCTGAATATTCATGTATTATTCATATTTATTTTTTTTTAGAAAAGTATGCAATCATAATTCACAAGATTAAACTGCTACCAGCTGTATTAAGCTGTATTTTAAATAACAGTATCAGGACACGTCACACATTTGTGTGACATGACATGAAGGAGGAGGCACAATTAAATGGAACACACTTTCTTTTAATTAGCTACCAGGAATTAGCATTTTAGTGACATTTATGTGTCCTATGTTGTCTTCCAGTTGTAAACAGATATTGACTTTGAAAATAGGTAACAGTTTAATAGCGTTAGCATAAGATATTTAATGTTATTTTATCAAAATTGCTTCAGTAAAGCGCTAATAAATGTGGTTTGGGTGGTATTCAGAAAAAGAATAGTGGAAGAAAAATCCAAGATAATGCATTAAATAGGCTTGGATATTAAACTGTGATCAATTATAGACAATAGAGTCTTTAAAGTTAATAGTTTAACTCATAATATCGGATCTAAAACATTATTGGAAAGCGTCGTAGCTTTTGGTTTCTGTTTTAAAAGAGCTACTCTAACATTTACAATGTGTTATACCAAGGTAATATTTTAACATCATTATCGTTGGATATTAAATATTATTTTCTCCAAAACTGCTTCAGTAAAAGTCTTCTTAATTTGAAAAGGAATGTTTAAAAAACAGAAGAAACACATAAAATAGGTCAAGATATAAAACTATGATCATTTATACACAATTTTGTCTTTAAAGTTAATAGGTTAACACACAATATTAGATCTGAAAACATCATTTTAAAGCATTGTATAGTGTTTCATTTAGGTTAAGAAAAAGAAAATTAAGAGTCACTCCAATCACCTATTATCAGTTGCTTTACCCTGAATATCCAGAAGCTTCAGGTTTTATTGGAAAACTGAAAAATAAAGGTGCACAAACATAACAGCAATACTATACATAATAGTAAACAAAGCCATTTTTCATAAGAGCATGATTTGATAGGCCTTTTCTGAGTCAAGATTGTATAAATATTGCAGCAACAGCCTGTATCTGTTCACTGCTGCAACAACAATGTACAATATTTGAATTGTGTTGCTGTATTATAATAATATTTGTTTCTTTCCTTGCACCAATTGCTGTCAGTCTTTTGAAATCGATGAAACACTGCAGAGCATGCGTTTTTCCCGAATGCGACTGTATTCTTGCAGATTTATGACTCCCACTGTCCCCTTGAAGTCTGTATAATAGTAATTGTGTACAGATTTGCATGTCATCGGCATGTCACTTCCCCAGGAATAATCTCCTGTATGCACGCTGTGATCTGGGAGAGACTGACAGCTACAGCAAACCCTTCATTATTCACCCCACACAGCCAGTTTCATGTTTATCTTTGTATTTGCACACTCCTAAAACCAATGCAACAGTCCGACTGACAGCGGGTGACAGATAAACAGAAGTTTGCCATGTACTGGAGGGTGTGAGAGGCTCCGATTCTGACAGAAATATATTTTTCCATCAACAAAAGTCGGGTAGAACGTATCTGGAGTGTCAAATAAATCTTCTTTGGCTTCCTTAAAATAAATCACGTTGAAGGTAGCACGGTAATGATTTGATAGACAAATAATGCGGGAAGAATAATCACAAGCTGCAGAGCAGACATGAAGGAAGACACTGACCATTGTGAGGCGACAAACAGCAGTTTCCCCATTATGAAGGAGGACATGAGCAGGATGATTTAATGGAGTCTACATTAAAAGATTAAAAAAAAAAGCCATGTGAGTCGACACGCTGCGAGTACACGTCGCTCATAGTGGCTCGAGTTAGCACAACAGGATACTCTTCATCTTTGTCGTGTTGCTGGGCAAAAGTTTAATGCATTTATACCACCAGGAGGCATGTAGACCATTTTGGGGGCTTCGAAGCATCAGAGAGGATTTTATATTTGAAGTTTTAACCCTCGTGTGGTCTTAACATCCCATACTCTCTGCTTGTCCTGAAGGTCAAAAATGACCTGCCTCCACTGAGCCTCTAAAATAAAGCAGCTTAGTTGCATTTTCAACCCAAAATCTATTTTACATGAAGGAACAACCCCTCTTGAGAATGACACCCCATGTCTAAATGAGATTGCCTGTATAAATAAAGGATAAAAAAAAGACCTGGTTGATTATCGTGTCTGATATTTGGCATTTTACGCTAAATAAAACTCTACTTCAGGCCTTATCAGCCTCCTCTCTCTGTCTGTCATCACTCTGTGGTCTCAAAAATGTCTCTCAAGCAGCAAAAACTGAACAAGAAACACAAGCCGTCGCCACAAATATATAAATTAGCTTCTCTCACAGTGGCTAAGGCTATGCTAACAGTTAGCAGCTAAGTGAGAAGGCCAATTACCACGAAACAATAATTAATAACGCTTTAACCCTTACATACTGTTCACGTCAAATTTGACCCATTTTGACATTTGACAACAGTAAAAATACCTTAAACATCATTTGATGACTTTTCCAAAAGTGACTCAAAATACACAAAAATGAAAATATTTTAAAATGTTAGACTTTTGAACAAGTGCTACAAATTTTTGTACACTGAAGCTGTTTTGGGTCAGATTCGACCTGTATCTATTGAAATGGATTTTAGATGACCAGTGTGGGTCAAAAACGGTTCATAATAAGCATTTTATTATTTAATGTTTTGTGTCCTAAACGGTAAATATTGAATTAATATTGGTAGTTATGATTTCTTATGATATAGCAGCAAGGACAGTGTTTATGACTGCAGTGGTTAAACATGGTTATATTTTAAATTCCAACATTTCCAAAATGTTCATGCCATTTTCAAACTCTTATATAAAATGGGACATGATACTATGTAATAGTAGATGTGTTATTCAAAAAATGAGTGTTGTAAAACATAAAAAATACACCCTCCCTGCTCTCTGAAACATTTATTAAGGATTAATCATGCATTTATGAATGTGACGTAGGCTATTTAGACATTCTAAATAGGTCTATAGTTGAAAATTTGGTATACACTCCTACTAGGAGGGAATTTTTGGTGAAGGTATAAAATATGAACAGTATGTAAGGGTTAAGTTATGTGTCTTGGTTGCCAATAAAAGTGATAGAGCAGAGAAGGATTAAGAAAAAACAGAGAAGAACTGCAGGAGACAAACTGATCAATCTCAGTCAAGCAACACGCTCTGATTTATTCACTCCTACTTCTATTGCACACATTCAGTTACAGTAATCCTTAGCAAAGAAGAAGCAGAGTTATGAAAGAGATTTTCCCTGCTATCACATGCTGATATAACATTTATTGTATATTGGCTCCAAATTTTGGGCATCTGTGTTTCCCAGTCACCAGTAATCGACTCTAAAAACCCCATATCAGTTGATCCCTAGTTTGCTACCATGCAGCTCACATTAACACCAGTAATAATGGAGCAAAGGAGAACATTTTAGAAGCTACAAGAATGTAAAAGTTATTACAGAGGACAGACTTTTTTGATAGCATGCCAGTATAGTTACAACTTAAAAATTGTTGTTGCGTCTCTGTTGCAGAGTCGGTGCTGGTAAGATTAAAAGTCCTTGTCAGAGAGTATATAATAAGTGATGACAATGAATATTCTTGGGTGAATATTTGTTATTTCATGGGCTATTTGGGATAGTTGATGTACTAATGACAAAACAAACAGCAGAAGTCAAACACTGATTTAGACATAAAATACAACAACAACTGTAGAAGCTTTGAGGCAGCCTGAGAAGCATCACAACAACCCTGCAGAACAACAAGGAGTCCAGGAGTCCTGCAGCAACAGATAGTTTGACCCCCACAGAGTCCTGATCTCAACATTACCCACAGCGTGACACACAATATTTATGAAACCTTTTCGATTTTAGATGTTTTTTTTCTGTGATCCTGGGTCAACAGTACCTGGACGTCTCTTCTTATTTTTGTTTCAAGATCCTAAAAGAGAAGTTTAGTTGTTTTAAAGCTCCTAGGATCACTGTGACCAGGATGATTGGGAATCTACACAAACTTTTTTTTCCACTATATTTGAAATACACAAAAAATTTAGAAACTTACAGAAAAACAGGCAGCAAATTTACAAGTCTAATGAAAAATAACATAAAAAACTGAGAATAACCAAAACATGTCCAAAAATTTCAATTTATTTATGTAATTTTTTTTATATCAAAAGTCAAAATTCAATGGTGGATGATCATAATATCACAATTTTATTTTAATTATACATACATATATATATATATTTATATTTATGTGTGTGTGTGTGTGTGTAATCATTTCAAATAACTATTAAATAACTATATTATACTAACTTCGCTGTTTTAACGTGTAAATATTCTTCATCAAACGTCAGGTAAAAACATAAAAGAAAAAGACACATGATCTCATGTAAAGTTAATGTACTCTATGTAAAATTACAGTTTTTTTTTATATTTTTATGAGATGGTTTATATTTTTTGCACCATTTTTTGGTGCCCAGCTGCTGTAATATTGATTTTTTTACAGTGTTTTTTACAGTGCTCTTTGGGATTACATGAAAAAGCAGAAACAACTAAGAAAACCAAAATTTACTGAAGAACTTTGGCAAGTTCTCCAAAATAACTGGAAAAATCTACCTGCTGAGTGCTTTCAAAGTGCATCTATGAATGTTGATGCTGTTTCACTGGGTTGTTTTTTATTTTTTTTGCTGATTACCGAGTTTAAAAAAAGATGAATAAATTAAACTATGCATGGATTTATCTTTGAAAGCATCCTTATTTTACTTTAGTAGCTCCAATTTTTCCCACTGAAACAAATGCTTGTGTTTGGTCACCTGATTTAACCTGTTCAGAGTCGGCCTTCAAAAAGCTCCGTGTTGTTATTTTATTCACAGTAATTCCAGCAGTCAGTCGGGTCTGAGCACCGTCAGGCTTCTCCTGACCTCTTAGAACTCCGTCATCAGTTTCCTCAGCGGCCAAACAGACATTAATCCAGCAGCCGGAGCTCCGTCCAACAAAACAACATGAGGTTCATCACCGACTCATGAATCATTTTGCCGCGCTGTGAATTATATTTCATCCTTTTCCTTCTATCTCCCTAAATCTCATCCGAGGCAGCGAAGCACTCGAAAAAGACAAGAAGTGTCATCCGCTTGGCTCGCTTACATAACATAAAACAAGAAGCCGAAAGTTAAAAACTAAGCAGCTGAGCAATTCCTAACCTAATCAACAAAGCAAATTTATCTTAGTCCGATCTAAGTCCATTATCAGCATGAAGCTAACAACAGCTGCTCCGTTGTAATGGAAATCTTAATTACACACATTAATTATTCGGGGATGAATGCAAGAGAAATTATATATAAGCCATTATCATCAAAATCAATTGAAGCGTGCAGACATAATGGACCCTTGCACTACATGCAGATGATTGGAAATGGGCTGTACTTAAAGTGGAATTTGTTTTACACAGACCCCCGCCGAGCAGACAAAAGGCCCTTCGAAGACTCGGGGGCCTGAGCTTTGTTTCTGTCGGTCCTCACCTTGGCCCATGATGGGATTTTTATCTTGAGGCCCGAGGGAGGGATCTGTTTGAATAGAATGTGGACAGGCCCTGAGATAGCCTGCTATTACCACCACACGGCAGCACAACAACCATCAATCTCCGCAACTTTCACTGTTTACACCCATGGACGGCAAAACAGTCATGAGTCACTGGCGCTCAGGATGCAGTTAGAGAGGAACGAGCTTCGCCCACCTCCTCTGCCCATCTCGGGCCCGGACACTCCTAATCAAGCTCCGTGGTGGATGTACCGCCGGTGACAGGAGTATCTCGCCGACATTGTGAGGAACAGCCAATATCCAACTAGTTATTACAGCCGACATTGTTCCCCCTGATTGCAATCACATGTCCCGGCTTTGTCTCTCAACGAGCGCCACGGCTCAGAGATCTTTGAGATTCCTTGTGCCGCTTCTTTACAAACTGTCAGATGCACCTAGCCCATCTGATTTCCTACTCTTGGCTCCGCTGCCGTCCCCAATTCATTTTCCGTAACAGCAGAAGATTGCTGGGTTTCTACAATGTAACCCTGATGAGATAGGTTAGTGGTGGTGCACCTTCAGGGAATAATCTTTTCTGTTTTTTTTTTCCTTTTTTGCCCAGAATTCAGCTTCAATAACAGTGTGTTCTTGAAAAATGCGAGCCCAAATATCCAAGTTTTGTGTGTGAAATAAATGTATCTGGCATGTTGCTGGAACCTTAGAATATCTATAGAAAAAAAAGCATATTTGAGTGCATTATCCGAGAGAAGAGTGATGATTGAATGAGGAGAAAGAAAAAACAGATGTCTTCCTGCCTCTCATCAGCACATTGATGCATACAAGCCGACGCTGTGTCTCACTGAGCAACGGATTACCATTACTTCACAATGGAGGAAGGGAACATGTTGGCCAGGATTTTAATTAATTTCGTTTACTTATGTTGGAAGTGCCACGCTGTTTTCATTGGCAAGTGGCCCCACAATAACCATATCAGGAATCTGACAATGCGAGTGGAGACAAAAGCTGCGGGAGGAAATGAGGGTTTGGAAAATGCCAGCAGAGACACAGACACCTAAGCTTACATGGAAATGAAATCAAGAAACAAGTGTAACGTCAGTCAATCTATTGTAGGCAACTTCTGGCGCCTGACTTTTCTAAATGTCACATATGCCAAATACTGAACGCCCCAAATGAGCAGCTCTTCACAGCTCAGACAGTTCAGGTGTTGCATCTGGGTTTTGTTTTGTTCAGTTCGTCATTTCACCCTCTTTGTTTTTCTGACACCTTCAGCAATGTTTGCACTGCATTTAGAGATACAGCTGAACTGGCTTGTTTACCATTTTTAACCTCTTTTTTTTAGGACTTGTTTGCAAAACTATTAGAGATGAAATTTAAGTTAATACCATAGAGGCTTTATCTCAAAACGAGACGTCAGATGCACCAAAGTGATGGCTAATATTCATGCACATCACGGAAAAACTTAATGCACAGTGCTTTTATCCTTGCTTATGGGTATTAGTGCTGCATGATATAACGTTTTAGCATCAACATTGCAAAGTGTGCATGCACATTGCAGAAAATGTGATGCTAAGCAATGCAAAATAACTTCCACAGTTCTCATTTTTCCATGACTAATCTACAAGAGAAATCAGTTTGACAGAACATCCTTCATTTCTGTTTTAAGGGTTCTTATATAAACAGTTATTTTTGGGGGGGGGTTTATTCATAAGACACAGATTGTATTGACAAGCAGGCTCCATATGTGCATAGAAAAATGAGTGAAAAACTGGAGAAAAACATCAAAAAGGAAGATTTGACTGCAAAAAGATGTCCAGTGTTGGTTGGTGGAAGTACACTGCCTGTCCAAAAAAAAAAAAAAAAAAGTCACCACCTGGATTTAACTAAGCAAATAGGCAACAGCCTTCCATTGGATAATTACTGCAGTGATGAATATGTTTCAGCTGCAACAACTTACTTAACACTAGCTGATGCAGTGAGGAGCTTCTTATCTCTTAAACAACCATGTCAGAAGACATATTCTGTGGTCATGGAAAGGATGTTAATCTGTCTCAGAAGGATGGAATTATTGGCCTGCATCAAGCAAAGAAAACCACTAAGGAGATTTCTAAAACTACTAAAATCAGGTTAAGAACGATCCAATTATTAAAACCAGAAGGAACGTGTTAAACCATCATCTTCGAGGAAGAAATGTAGTCGGAACAAACCATTGAATGATCGTGATCAGAGATCACTTAAATGTTTGGTGAAATCATATAAGAAATCAACAATTGAACTCATGGCTATGTTTAATAGTGAAAGTAAGAGCATTTCCACATGCGCACTATGAAGGGAACTCAAAGGATTGGGACTAAACAGCTGTAGCTCTAAGAAAACCACTGATCAGTGAGGTTAATCAGAAAAAAAAAGGCTTCAGTTTGCTAGGTGGCATTAAAATTGGACTCTGGAGCAATGAAAGAAGGTCATGTGATCTGATGAGTCCAGATTTACCCTGTTCCAGAGTGATGGGGGCATCAGGGTAAGAAGAGAGGCAGATGAAGTGATGCCCTCATCATGGCTAGTACCTACCAGCCTGTGAAGGTTAGTAGAGTTTTTCTACTCTGATGGCACGGACATGTTTCAAGATGACGATGCCAGGATTCATGGGGTCACATTGACAATGAGTGAATCAGGTAGCATGATGGCTGGAGAAGACTCTGAGCAGCGCTCCGACTCTGTCATTATCAATACAAGATCTTGACAGAAAATTAATCCAACTCTGAACAGAAAGGGATGCTGTGAAATTGCAGAAGCTTATCGAAATAATGCCACAGTGAATGTGTGCCATACTCAAATGACAGGCAGTGTATTTTGGCAACAGAAAGGCTGATGTTGACCAAAAACAGATAGTCTTCCTGTAGTTTTGTGCATTTTTTTTTGCCATTGGTACACGAAAAAGGTTTGAAATGTCTGTCTTCAGCCTTTTATAAATTGTTCTTTTAATCTTCAATACAGATGAACTCCCCTACAAAAACAACCCAATCAGAGGGATCGAGTCTTTCCAAATTCTTTGATTCATCTGTTGAAAAATCCCTGTGTTTTTTCACATATTGCCAAAAAACTAAATATCACAATGTCAGTTTTTTCCAATATCATGCGGCACTAATGGGTGTAGAAACAGTGTTCAGCTTTAATACATGTGGAATAAAGCCTGAAATACAATAAATACAGAAAAACCGGAGGTCTGCTCCAATTCAATCCCTTAAAAAAGAGGCTTAAGACAGCTCTATTAAATTAAAGCTGGATTCACACCCTACACTGCACTGCAGTTTATATTTTTGGACTTTTATCTGCTTCATTCTATTATCATTTCTAGCTTCTGCTTTCACTGTTTCAATTTTTCCAATCCGTAATCGGTGAAGAAACCGCAAACAGATTGTGTAATTAATACAAAGATTATAATGTTTGGGTAGAGTTTTTCTTTCAGTCAACTTCATGCTTCAGCAGTGATACTTGAGTGTGACAGAACGACTGAGCCCGGAGGATGGAGCAAAGGTGTGCTGTGGGACTGAAAGGTTTGATTACTGGTTAATCTACTGAATATAAATTAGAATTAAAACGGGATATTCTAACAGGAATATTACGCTCTTTTTAAAGAACTGCTTTCTATTGGCTGGATATTCTTAAGCTTTATTAAAAATAACTTCAATTCTGTGGAGGCTACAGTGAGTAAACTGAGTAAAATCTGAATTTATCTGTTAAATATGGTGTGAATTCAGAAAAAAACATAAAAGCAAACAAAAAAACCTTCCCTTAACAAGATCACAAGGCATCTGCTGTGAGATGCTCGCACAGTATGGGAAACTCAATTGTTGTCTCAGTGGGGAACAAAACATACATCCCATCATAACCTTTATGTTTCCATATGAAGTTTGGATGCTCTAAATTTATCCCGTCATGAATGACTTTTGTACATTGTGTATGTTGCCTTCTCTAATTGCTGTAGTTTGTTCACAGCAGGAAGAGGAGTGAAAGTCGGTGCACCACTGCTTTTTTAGATCACTGCAGGCAACGACCACGGCTCATTATGCAGAGGAAAGCAAATCATTTCTAATGATTTTCAAAACACAACTGACACCGAACACGACGCCATTATTTTTTTTTAAGGCATCCACTCACCATCTCGGCTTCAATCTGAGTCCACCTCGGCTGAATTTACAGCTGCAGTTGTCAATAATCACACACTCCGACTCCTCTCCACCTTTTCCGCTCTTTCCTTTGCTTAATTTAATGCGACTTCCAAGTTTCTGGATTTATTTTCCGTGTGTTCGGTGTCTTGCAGCAAAAACACATTTCCATTTGGAGCGCCTAACGCCTTTATTAAGACTTGAATCCAATCCAGTTTGTTATTTATCAGTTTCTGTGTGCATTTACAATTCACTTTTAGAATAATTGTCAAGCTCGCTACCATTCTTCATTTTGTGAGCCCAGTCAAGCAGGAGAATGCAATTTGATTGTCTTTTTAAAGAATAAAATAAACATGAGCTGTGCCATTAGCAGTTCAATGTGTGACACTAAAGTCTACTTACTCTATGATTTGTTGCTGTTTAGGACTTTACACTGACATAACGCTGTTATTTTCCTGTTGTTGACTCCATAGCCTCTCAAGTTGAGACATCAAACTGACTTGGTTCAAAGAAATACTCCAGTTTGCTTTAAATATCTACAATAAATCTAACAATAATGACAAAATCTAATAATTAAAAGTCACTAATTACTGCTTTGACCACATTAATAGCCATTAAGTTTTCATTATCCGATAATCTGCTGATTTTTTCTCAATTTGCCGTCAACTGATTTATTGCTTTGCCTATGAAATGACATTAAGGAGTGAAAACTGCTTGTTAAAATCCCTCACAGACCATAAAAAACATCTTAAGATGTCTCAAAAACTGTCCAAAAGCCAAATATATTCCGTGTCACAACCTATCTGAGAGGCTAGAACAAGCAAACATCGAACAAATTTGCTAGCATCAAAGTTTCAAAATAGTTGCTGGTTAATTGTCAGTCAATTGACTAATTGATTTAAGTCACTTTGCTGCAGCTCTAGCTTTTCTGTTCAACTAAGTTCTGAAAAACACAACAATATTTCTACTTTTAATTGAGCTGTTTCCTCAAATGAAGGTTAAAACAAGGTTAAACAAAAGTAATCTAACAAATTTACGATCGTTTCACCGGAGGGATGCTCCATTTTACAACGTCCAGTTAAGCTGTCACACAGTGATGGACTAATTTTCCCCCTCGGATTCTTCTTTCTCTCGGCTGTTACTATTTTTGAACGCTGTCCCATCTGGCCGCTCTTCACAACAATATTGCCCAATGAACTTTCATTTCCTCTGTTGTTAAATAGAAATGAATCTGCTCTCCATCACAGGTGGGAGGCACACTTAATTGACTCGTGTTAACATCTTTCCATGCCTTGTACACCTGGTCTCGTTCTATATGCACATTTTTATCAACGCATTTCATTCCAATCCCGCGCTTTGACAGTTAACCCTCTGATGGAAAATCATATCACATCAATGCACTGCTCTGGCTTCACGTTTTCATGGACTCTTGCATTATTCAGGCGACTTTATGAGCTCAAAAACATATTTAATATTTATATATACTAACGCAGAGGCAGCCCTGCCTCACAAAAATCATGTTCCTATACAATTAAAATTAGTTTTCAGTTACGTTTCGAGGAAAAATGTATTAAATTTGTCGCAAACATATTCAAAACTACCAATCTTTGCCATTTATTTTCTACTTTACCGTCATGTACTTTCAGTCAATCAATCATAAAACACCTTCCACGTTTAATTTTGCATCTATTGCAAACTAAAATGTCTGTAAAAATTCAAATTTACTGCACTGAAGGTGCGGGAGGTCAGATAAACAGCAACCACCAATAATTAATAGAATCCGGGTTTGTGCAAAACCGATGTGTAGTTTGTTGCTTCCAGATGTTTGTAGGAGTCTTTCCTCTGAGTTTATTAAACACATTAAACAGCAGCTCTATCTATGAGAACGTCTTAAAAGGGAGAAAATTGTGCACATTTTCCCACTTGACATAATAGACATAACAGTACCTTTAATAAGTACCTAAAATTATCCCTGACATGAAGACAAGATTGATCAGGATCTAAAAGTACATGATTTGCCTTTTACCAATGCTGAAGTAATTTTCTGTCATATCAAGTTTTGGTATTTGCAAGATGTTTCCATTTCACAGCAGAATATTTGCAGCAGTGATATTTATGTCCATATGGATGCATCCAAGATTTAAACAGACCAGCACAATAACAACCAAAATATTGCAACTGTTGGCCCAGTAGCCATTAAAAACACATTGCATTGTGTTAGAAGCTGCTCTAGTTTGATAAATTATTATCATACATGCACAGAACTTTCAGTGCTGACATCATAAATAAACTATGGATGTTTGCTATGGAAATACATCATAGCATCTTTTTCTCCTGACTTATTTATAACAGCCTTAATAATTCATATACAGTATATAATAACAGCACCTGTATTAGTCTTTGCATGATTATGATAAGACAAGATAAGATAAGGCTTTATTAATCTCATAGGATATTAATGAGATAATTAGTAGCATTAACTATAAAATAATGCAGTATTGGTTCCATTACCTGCTGATACCTCGGGTTATCTAGCGTGTCAGCCATGCTAAAATAATTACAGAATAAATAATGCGTTATCTTAATGTCACCTTGCTACCAGAACTATGTAGGTGGATGTTAGGTGCAAGTTTTGTACACGTTGCTGTTATAATTGCTCACAGGCTCTGGTGTGAACATTTTGACAACTGTTAGAATCCATATTATGACAAGAATCAATCAGCTAAGTAAAGAGAATCGACAGTCCATCATTACTTTAAGAACTGAAGGTCAGTCAGTCCGGAAAATTGCAAAAACGTTGAATGTATCCCCAAGTGCAAAAACCACGAGAACCGCCCCAGCAAAGGAAGACCAAGAGTCTCCACTGCTGCTGAGGATAAGTTCATCCGAGTCTCCAGCCTCAGAAATTGCAAGTTAACAACAGCTCAGATTAGAACCCAGATAAATGCCACACAGACTTCTAGTAGCAGACACATCTCTACATCAGCTGTTCAGAGGAGACTGAACCAATCAGGCCTATATAGTCAAATAGCTGCTAAGAAACCACTACTAAGGAAAAACAAGAAGCAGAAGAGATTAGTTTGGACCAAGAAACACAAGGAATGGACATTAGACCAGTGGAAATCTGTGCTTTGGTCTGATGAGTCCAAATTTGACATCTTTGGTTCCACCAGCCGTGAAGGTGAACGGATGGTCTCTACATGTATGGTTCCCACCGTGAAGCATGGAGGAGGAGGTGTGATGGTGTTGGAGTACTTTGCTGGTGACACTGTTGGGGATTTATTCAAAACTGAAGGCACACTGAACCAGCATGGCTACCACAGCATCCTGCAGTGACATGACATCCCATCCTGTTTGTGTTTAGTTGGACCATCGTTTATTTATAACAGGACAATGACCCCAAACACACCTCCAGGCTGAGTAAGAGCTATTTGACCAAGAAGGAGAGTGATGGAGTGCTGCTGAGGTCAGATGACCTCCACAGTCACCTGACCTGAACCCAATCCAGATGGTTTGGGATGGGATGAACCACAGAGTGAAGGCAAAAGTGCTCAGCATCTCTGGGAACTCCTTCAAGACTGTTGGGAAACTATTTCAGGTTCTACCTCATGAAGCTCATCCACAGAATGGCAAGAGTGTGCAAAGCAGTAACCAAAGCAAAGGGTGGCTACTTTGAAGAATCTAAAATATGAAACATGTTTTGACTTATTTCACACTTTTTTGTTTACTACATAATTCCATATGTGTTCATTCATAGTTTTGATGCCTTCAGGGAGAATCTACAATGCAAATAGTCATGAAAATAAAGAAAAGCCATTAAATGAGAAGGTGTGTCCAAATGTTTGACTGGTAGTGTACATCCTCCACAGCAAACAAATATAAATGTTTAATTCCTTGTCTTCCTCCTCTAAGCAGACATCTGTACCTCCTTGTGAGCTGATGCTATGATTAAGAAACCAAAGCATATCAGTAAGTGATTTATTTACTCATATTGACAGTTTTCAACCTGCCTCTATACAACAACAGCATAATAGAACACCTGAAAATTGAGTTTTTAGCTTTTAGTTTTTGTGCTCCACCTCAAGACTTTCAGTGGTGCCATTTGTCCTGTGAAAAATTTCAGGAGGTGCCACTGCAAGAGGTGGAACTCATCACCATGGTAAGCCAGAAAATGGAGGAAAAGGTTCAAACATGTTGTCAAAGGATTGTATTTAAACCCAAATCATGCATCTTTTAGTAAACCAAACCACATAGTTTTGATTCCTAAACACAACACGACACTGACTTATGCCTCCACTGTCACTTTCTGCATCCTCAAGAGGTCTTTGTGGCACCTTAAAACTCTAAACCTTCCTATGATGTTGGCAAGAAAATACATTTCTTTCAGAATTAAACTAGGGTTCCTATAAATATGCGGTTTAGTTGAACAGGAGACTAATTTTGGGTTGACACAGGCTCCATGTCTCCAAAATACAGTATATCTGAACAAACAAAGATGCAGACTGATATCAGTGTGATTTATAATTTGTGAAATGTCAAGTTGAAGGGCAAAGACGACCTCCAAAGCTCCATATCAGGTGAGAAAAAAAGAAAAAGGAAAAATGAGGCAACTCTGAGTGGGAGTCTAATTTGTCTTCCAGTGCCCTGAAAAGCTGCAGCTGCATAAATGAGCAGGAAAGAAAAAAAAAAAAAAAAACCCCTGAAGTATTCATTTGTGATTGGCTATCTGTATATCACGGGTCTTTAAAATGAACGTCAATTTCATCTCATCTATTGCTTGACAGAACTTAAATTGGATCCCAGAGAGAATTATATGACAGAAATGAAATCAGCATTTCCATTTTTTGCTTCTCTGCCACCTATCAGAGTTGTTGATTCAATGACTGAAGATGTATTTTATTTAAAATTGCGGCAACATACTTGGAAAAGTTTTCAAATCAAAATTCAAACGGGTCTCACTGAAATGTCATGTGCTCAGCAGGTATTCACAGCCGTTATCACAAATGTCTGACAATGAGGGAGTCGGGCTGGAAAAGCTCATCACTTCTCTTGATGCTGGCTCGTATACGGCATACTGAATGTTTACTGCTCTTTTCTTCTGTTTCCCTGCTGTAAGACTATTTTTACAACCAAGCAATTCCTCTGGAACAAGCACCGCTTTGTGCGGATTCCAGGTAATTTCAAACAAACTCCAGTGCACAGCCATGACGACGACGCTATCTGTCATTAAACTATCCCATTATTTCCCACTCAATCAACCTTGAACTAAAGCGAATTTAAGCCTCCAGTGCCCACAAGATACTTCCTGGAAATAAAAACACAGGATGGCCCGAAGCATATTACTGTAAAGCAAGAAATATGCATATATGCCGTTTCTTTCAGTTCCCATGAGAATACGCAGCACTACTCTACCCGCTTCCTGAACATACGAGAATATGCATGAGTCTATGCATGCCCAGCCCCACAGTGATTCATAATTGGATGTGGACTCAACAGTGAGTCACACCAACACATTGTTGGTTTTGGCGTTCTCATGGGGTTTGTTGACAGTAATTAAAATATTGCACCGGCCTTCACCTTGTGAGGTTTGTTTGTAGAAAGTGGCACATGGCTGCTTTAGTTTCCATCCTACATGCATGTGTGCGAGTCATAATCCCCTAAAAATTGTAATTATTACCATATTAAGTTAAGTGCTGCATTTCTTTTTGGTGAATTAGCAAGAATTTCACAGTTCACCGTGAGGTTTTCATAGCAAGAACTAGACTTTTTTAATAATGATGTTTTAATAGAAACATGCTGCCTCGCTTGTTCTCACCACCTCTCACTAACTGCATTATTTCTTACATCACAAGCAGAGCATTTTGTCTTGTGAAGAATTAAAAACAGATACTTCAGAAAGGCTACACAATCAGTTTGGAAACCAAAAACGAAACCGAGTACAGCTGCAATTTCCAATTAGCCTAACCGCATGAACATGGCTATAAAATGACCCACGGACACCAGAACTTTCTCCATGTACTGTATCTGTGGCAGAAAAGAACTGCCAGAAGGATTCAAAAATCTGACTATGTGACTTCACAACGATGGAAAAGGATACAGGAAGACACTGGCATACTGGCAAACAGCTAAAAAAAATCAGAGGAAACACAGTTGCAGCAGCAATCAAGAGGTATAGAATGAGTCATAGCACCACTAATCAAAGCCACAGTGGCTGTTCTTCTGAAAAAGACGCCGTAAACAGGTTACTACTTTCACAATCTGCCTCTACTAAACAGATAGGTGGCTGCTTCAGACTTGGCACAGGAGCCATCAGTGAAAATTGGAGTTTCTGTGAAGAGAGTCCTTAGCATGATGTATAATGTCAGCCTCCATGGATTAAACCCATGTTTGTGATTTTGGCACTAAACTGCAATGCTAAAGTTTTCTAAAATGTACAAATAGAAGCTGGATGAATAACAAGAGCACATTTTTTTTGTCAGATGAGACTAAGATACATTTGTTCAGTTTAACAGGAGTCCAGCATGTTTGGTGTGAATCTGTTCAAGACTACCACAGCGAACGCAAAGTGCTGACTGAAGCACAGAGGTCTAGTGTGATGATATGGGGCTGCATTAGTGCAAAAGGTTTTGGGGAGATGACATGTAAAGATGGCACATGGGTGATTGTAAATATACCAAAGTTAGTGGCTGACAAGATGACTCCCAGTCTGCAAAACCTTGGCAGAAGAGGAATATTGTAGCACGATAATGATCCAATGCACACTGCCAAAATCACACAAGAGTTTCCAAAGAAGAAAGCAGTGAAAACTATGATCTGTCCAAGTATGTCGCCTGATTTGAATCCAATAGGAAACCTTTGGGATAATTTAAAGAGAACGAGAAACACAACCCCTCCAGCAAAAAATAAAATTTAAAAGCAGAAAAAAACTGTCGAATGGCAGAACATCTTTCCAGAAAGTTGGTGTACTTCATGCCGAGGAGGACCGAGTCCATCATTCAAAACAAAGTTGGACGTACAAAGTGTTGAAATAAAAGAGCTGAATCTCAGTTATGAAAGGTGCATTGACTTTAGCTGCATTGATTTTCTACTGTGGGGCCACGATATTTATTACAGCAAATCTAAACTGTCAGTTTTTCATTTTACATAAGAAAAAACACCCCAATAATTTAATCAGAGTACAGAAGCACAAGTTTGAATCATTCCAAATAAAAGTGATATTGCACAGGGCTAAATTCGCCTCTGTGGTACGCTGTAAATCTCATTTTACTTGCTCTATGGTTAAGATTAGTCACCAAAACTACTCAGTAACAGCTTGTTACCTGAAAAAGAGTGACAATGATGACAACAGCAGTTTAAAACCAACCTGGGTTGAGCAAAGTGCTATACATGTTGTCAGATGGGCAGCAAGAAATGATGTGCAAAACGTCAAGATGATAGAAAACTTGCAAAATCAACTAGCGAACAAAAAAAACTATTATGAAAAAGACGTAAAGGGACGGTTGGGGAACGAGCTTTTTCATTCCGGGCACCAACATTATGGAACATGGTCTGTCTGCTGACATCAGGCAGGCATCGTCCATTAATGTATTTAAAACTAAGCTGAAGACCCACTTGTTTTCTTTTACATATGAATCTTAAATTGTTTGTTTTACTGATGTCTTTTTTATCGTTTTGTTTTTATTGTCTTTATCTGTTTTGACTGTTTTATCTGTTTTTGTTTTTATTTGTGTGTACAGCACTTTGACTGAAAGCGCTTTATAAATATATTTATTATTATTATTATTATTATTATTATTATTATTATAAATACTAAAAAGGGAAAAAGAGGAGAGAAATGTGTCAGAGCAGTTTCTAAAATAAATTTTTAAAAAATTTAATATTAGAACCTTTGGGAGCAGCCAGAAGTCACTGAACACATGTACATATTGAATTTTTTCTTCAAAATATCAATCTTGGAGGAACATTTGACTGAAAGAGGAAGGTTGTTCCAAAGCTTTGGAGTTGCAACTGCTAGTAAACATTTGGCTACAGACTGATGTTTCTGATGTTTACATTTTTCAATGCAGAGTCCTCTGCATTGAAAAATGATGGCAAACTGTATCAAGTGTGCTCAAATGTGATGTCAAGGACTCCTGACAAAATGATGGTATGCGGGAGTAAAACCAGGCTTGTCCACTGTGATATGCCAAGTGGGTTAATTCGAAAATCATGTTTAAAACATTCCTTCAACTTATGTCACCATTAAAACATTTATTAAATATCTAGCTGCTGCAAGTCAGGTGTGCTGCCCAAACCTTGGCTAGAGGTATTTCTTCTCTCACACTTCCTGCATAGTTCATAATTTCCTTTTCAGACACCAAACCCACAACATTTTGGGAGTCCAAGGTAGGAGAAGGCAACGCCGACTGCATGCCGAGCTAATGCACACTGCCTCGTGTCAAGTTGCGTAAATCACAGGGGTAATCATTAAGCCGGTTAAAGTACACCGTGTGCTCTGTGATTACGCTCTAAAAACAAACCATGTGACGGATGGATTAATATGGTCCATTGGTGTTTTTAGATCAGGAGGGGGCGAGAGAACAAGAGAGCGAGACAGCAACCTGCAACTGGAGCCTTTGATCATCAGTGGAGCTGAGTGTAGTGATTTACTGCACCCACAAACGCTTTGAAGGTCCCCCCTACTGAAGCAGTGGGCCTGGTCAGTCCTTTGAGCTTCTCTTATTTGTTATTATTCATCTTTCTGGATCCACACAAGATGGTACTAATGATCCATTAGATCTGGGTCAACACGCAGAAAGTAGTTTCCAAGATTCAGCAGCATCAAGGTCAGAGGTTTTAGATACCGCAAGTGCTGCAACTTCTGTTCAGACGGCTGAGAGACACGGCTAAATACATTAGCATGAAAATATGTTACAGTTAAGAATTATTTGTACTTTTTGGATTACCTATTTCTTTTTTTTTTTTTTTGCCTTTTTCATTAGATAGGCGCAGTGGAGACAGACAGGAAAGGAGGGAGAAGAGTAGGGGGAAGACATGCAGCAAAGGTCCACGAGCAGGAATCGAACCCTGAGCTATCTGGGTGCCCTGATTACCTATTTCTAACGAGGGACAAGAGACTGTAACCACTTTAACCTATTGATCAATGCACACAGAGAGTAATTTCAGTGTCAAAACAATGATAAAAAGCACACAAATATATCTGTACACTATAATGCTCAGGCAGACTAACACTACTTAGGAGACCTGCACGGAAATCACAGATTAAAGGTCCACAGGATCCGTCAATTTCCTGCATCCCATTCATTGTCTATGCGAAACACACCGCATTGAATGCTGGCTCCACTGTGGCGCATTTCAAGCTGCGATCCGGTGCGTCTCCCCACAGCTCATTTGCATAAAGTAGACTTGACTTCTACTTTATGCAAATTCAGTGCGTTGAACGAAAATCTGTCGCATTGCGAAACTTTAATCAAACATCTAAACTAGCCGTCGTTGAACTAAAAGCTTGTTCAGGATCTAACCCGACGTTCCACAAAATCACTAAAATTTGGTATGCGGTTTTGAGTTTCTCTAATTTCATATGCAACACTTCTAAAACGTTCTCTCAATTTAAAAGGACGTTTTGATATAATGATTTTAAGATTTGCAGACATGTCCAGTTCTCTCATAACAAACAAATCAGACATTGCATTATTGCAGCCACGCAAAAATAAAGCGTAATCTTGAAGCGCTGAAACATTCTCAATCTGAACAGCAGGCCAGTTGAGGACTTTGTCCATATAAGCTGCAGTGATTCTGGTTTCATTACCAAAATGCTCCTGTAGGAGAGCTTTAGCCGTTTCAAAGCCTCTGTCTGCACTCATGTGTAAACAACTTTGCACAAGCTCTCTTGGACGCCCTTTGGTGTACCTTTCCAGATAGTACATGCAGTCTCCTTTAGCTGCACAGTTATCTTCAACACAGTGTTTAAAGGCTTGCATGAACATCTTGAATTTTAAAGGGTCTCCTTCAAAGACCAGTATCTCTCTTGGTGGAAGTTGACTTGACCTCTGTTGTTGTAGTAGCAGTTCAGATACTTGATTTTGCTTCTGTAAAATCTGAAGTATGCTGTTATCAGCTGTATGTACAACAGTTCCATCCTCTTTTCCACTTCTTTCCACTTTTGACACAGATACATGTAATGTTTTATTTTCTGTCAAATCCTTGACCCTTGCATTGGGATGAACATTTGTTCGCTTTAGTTGGTGCTTCTCAAAATAGGACTCCATTCCATCCTGTTCTGCTGAAAATGCTTGCAACACAGACACTTCTGCACCTGCAGCTTCAATCTGAGCCTCAAGGTCCACTTGTTCCATTTGTTTGCGTAGTGATTCTGCTTGTGTCTCCAGTTCATGGCTCTTTTTTAGTGAATCTGCACATGCCAGCAGCGCAGCTCTCTTAGCTTCAGCTTGCGCCCGTGCTGTTGCTATTGAGGATTTGTTGGATCCGTTTGATCTTGCAGATTCTGCACAGGTTGTTGCTGATTCAACATTTGATATACTGTCCATTGGTGTTATTTTATCCTCAATGCTTTTCACAGCTCCTTCACGTGCACACTCCAGATATTTTGCTACACTCAGAGAGACTTCATCCACACCCAGAAGTTTTTGCCTTGAACCAGATTTCGTGTTTTTCTGTTTTTTCCACAGGTAACAGCTTGAGCAGAGCATTATGTGCAGCTTTTGCATCATTAAGCAGCACTTGATATTTGTTAAAGCTGCTTTCTATTTCAGCTTTATTCCCAGGTTCAAACAATAACTCCTGAATTGACCTTTTTAATTCAGCAGCTTTACTCAGTTTAGATTTTCTTGTTTTTTCTAAACCTCCTATTTTACAAAGTAGTGCTCTGGTGGTAAGTTTTACTTTTCTTTTTGTGATGGGAGTTCAGCCTCACTAACAGTCTGAGATTCTGCAGTTACTTCTATTGCCTCAGTCATCATTTCACACAAATCTGCATGTTACCTTGATCATCAGTTTGAACCTTCAAACCATCTTGAGTTTCAGACATTTTTTAACCATTTGTTCATCAACCACAGTTTTTCATTTAAAAGTTGCTTTTTCAAAAGTTCACACCAATACACAACGTAAATTATGTCCATGAAAATAAAGTCTCTTCCTTTGAAGTAGTGTCTTGGACTTGAAATAAAGTTTATTTTACTTTGTTTTGACCCAATGCATTGGTATTCCAAATAGATAGTTGTGTGCACACTTTTATATAATGGCCATATGTATGTGTGTGGTACCTCCTTTATTAGACCTCGATCCAAAAGAAACCTTTCCTCGTCTGTCCGCCGCCGTTGCGCCGCCGCTGCCCCGGAGTCTCCTGTCTCCGTCCGCATCCAGCCAGGTGTCCAGACGTCCACACCTGGCCAATGGGTGGTCCGCTGCCCGGCCCCGATCTCCGGTGCTCGTCGCTGCGCCCAATGCAGCCGCGACTCCTCCTGTCGGGTCTCTCCTGCGGCCTGCCGTGAACCGTGGTGAAGGTCAGCGTCGTCTGAACCACAGCGTCTGGATTACAGCTGGATCGCAGCGTTGCCGTCCTCGTCGCACAACTTATAGTTTCGATATGATCAAACAGAGATTGTTTTTGACTAATTGTTGACGCAAACTTGATTCCGTTAAGAACGCGTGGCTTTGTTCTTGTACTCTCTCCTGGTCCAAAAAATAACAAAAATAACAATTATGAACGGATTCATCAATTTATTTACCTTCAGGAGTTCATCAAAATTAACAAAGAACAAAGTCTTTCCAATAAACAGTCTTTCACGCCACGCCACGGTCAAAAACAATTTACCTCTCGTTTTGCGCCACACCTGTGGCAATTAGTGTGGCTTTTAAATACACAGGTAACTCATTCGGGCTGCACAGTGGCGTAGTGGTTAGCACTTTCGCCTTGCAGCAAGAAGGTCCCTGGTTCGCGTCCCGGCTTTCCCGGGATCTTTCTGCATGGAGTTTGCATGTTCTCCCTGTGCATGCGTGGGTTTTCTCCGGGTACTCCGGCTTCCTCCCACAGTCCAAAAATATGCTGAGGTTGATTGATTATTTTAAATTGCCCGTAGGTGTGAATGTGAGAGTGCTTGTTTGTCTCTGTATGTAGCCCTGTGACAGACTGGTGACCTGTCTAGGGTGTCCCCTGCCTTCACCTGAGTCAGCTGGGATAGACTCCAGCCCCCCCGCGACCCTAGTGAGGATTAAGCGGTGTATAGATAATGGATGGATGGATGGAAGGTAACTCATTCACAGTGCCACTTGCTGGTTACTCATTGAAATGGCTCCAGCAAATGTATTAGCATTCATTTCCATAGCTGAGCATTTCTGCCTTGACATTACAGTGTACCAATGACAGCCTCAAAAACACAAATTCAGACTTCCAGAGTTTTATATGTTACAAACCTCAGAAACCAAACCAGTGAACCTGCAGGCTGAGATTTTCTGCATCTCTTACTCCGATTCCAAGACTTGCCATTGTGCAGCATAGAGTATTGTGAGCAGAGTCGAAGGTTAGCAGGCAAACTTGAGATGTGGGTCCAGATAGAATCAAGGACTAATTTGCATATTCATAGATCTACACATTCTAAAGGAGGAAGGTGTACATTCAAGCCATGTTAAAAGTGAATATCTTCAAAGAAAAAACTTAGAAATGTGTAATTTTCACACAGAGAAGTTAGTTTCCGTGAGTTTAATCAATGTCTGGAGATGGACTTTAAGTAATTACTGAATTTTATGAACTTTAATCTGTTGTTTACACAAGATAAGCAATTAACAGACAACGTCCAGGGATCTGTGAAATACTTATATAATTAAAAGACTAGTTGAAGCCCTAATCTCAGACAGTGACCTGAAGATCTGAATAAAACTACTAATTAAATGTTTTTTATAAAAAAAATTAAAAAAAACATGACTGAGAGGAAACACTGAGGCTTCTTAGGGGAAAAAAACTAAACAACAGCTTATTAACAAGCTGCTATAAAACAGCTTGTTATGAAGAAAAGTTTATTGTCATTTAAACTTCTGCTGGTTGCAGAGATTGAGTCAAAGGTAATGTAATCAAATCATCCTGTCAAATCAGCATTTATAGCATGTACAGACTTTTACAGGCTCATTTGTAACATCCAGCTGTGGAGCAAGAAGCCACAACAAACTGACTATGAGAGCAGAAATGGAGCATATTTCCCCTCCAGTGATTCCTTCACACAGCGAGGACATACGTTGGCGCTGACGTCACGACTGTAATTTCAAATTAGCCAAATTTACGGTGCGGCGAGAGAAGATGTACGCGATACTAAATGTGATAATCTTTCTGTGAAGACGTGCTTCTTTTTAAAAACTGTGGATTTTGTTCTTTGTGCAGCCTCTCATGCTGCTCAGTCGACGTTCTGGGAGATGACTCACTGATGAAAAGCAGCTTCCCTGAGAAAATATAGCTTTGAAAGTTGCCCGTCTTGTTCCCACGGTGACACGTTACACAACATCCACTGGCCTAGACAGGCTCCTTCCACAAATATGTACCAAAGAAGTATGCGAATATATTAGCTGTTGCCCTGAATGTGAAGTTTATTAGTGAGAAATGGCATTAAATCTACAAAGCGCTTTGATTACAGACTGAAATATTTAAAAGCACTCACCTGGAGAGCCTCTGTTCTCACTCTCCTCAGAAGTTTTCTCTCTATATCACTACTTAGGCGGCACGTTCCCCACAAGGACGAAGGTATCGACTTCAGCGTTGCTTGACTCGATAATTGTCCTTTATCTTGAACAGTGGGCTGCACAAGGACCTATTAAAATTAATTTAATTACTATTAGAAGATGTGAGGGCTCAGCAGGGAACATACCTTTATAATGCTGTTGTCCTTTAACTTGATTAGATTTGATTTATTGAAATTATCAGGTTAATGATGGATTGCTCACTCTGAAGAGTCTGGGAACCAAAAAAAAAAAAAAAAAGAGCTCATGTTAAAGAAAAAGCTACATTAAACATCCATCCACTTGAAGAAGCCTTTTTCTTTCGGTAAACATAAAAGCTGGCATCAATATGGTAAAACTGCCTTGCTCTCTTCATTCATCCAAGCCCTGTGCCTTCTCCTTTATGAATATCCTGCAGTATTTGTGCATTATACCTTCAGCTAGCACAAAGCACAGCAGGCAAACGTACAAGACTGACAATAAAGGAGAAGTGTGAGCATGCTACAGTATGGGAATGCTCCAAGAAATCTTATTTGTGCTTTTCATGCCCTAAGCCTCTTGTCTCTAATCTATCCCACTAGATGTGTAGGTGTGTACGGCTGTGAAATACGCTTTTCTTCCGTGGCAAGGATTCCACATTGTTCTTGCCAACGGGAAGGAGGAAATGTTTGGCGAGATTTGGCACGATTCTCTCAAAACCCCAAGCACCTGCAAAGCACACTCAAAGGCGGAGAAGGAAAAGCAGCGTCGCTCCGAGCGTTCGGTGGCTTTTGTGCGCAGCATGACATCATCATTTCACGTTTCCCAGCAATTGTGTCGTTCACAATGCAGACGTGAGCAGATGTCGTGACCCTCAGATGATTGCAGTGTCTCTGGAGGGAAGCCTGCAGGAACCAGACAGAAGTCGCTGTGCTGCGTTCCATCAGCTCATGATTGTGTGTTTTCCCCACATGTACAGTGTTGGCTATATTTACATGAACCACTCAGCGACTCTCACCTTTGTCTTGCAGAAACAGTGAACTTCATTGTTGGTGATGCTGAGATGATGAGAAAAATGGCGACCTAGATGCACAAGATATTCCAGTGTTAGCCCTGAAGACAAACACACTATTCCGACCAATATGGTTGCAATGGAAGAACATTATTATTCTACTAGTATTCCATTTTACATGCAGTTGATTCTTTTCAAAGTTTTCCACTGGTGGCTGGTTTGCTTGACTTTGTCTTTCTTACTCAATTCTTCATTCATGTTCTTGAAAAAGTCAGCACTGACATATTTAGGCATTTCCAAAGTCTGTTAATATCCAAGTTTCTCATATTGTTTAAAAGGATTTGTGTTTGTCCTTCTCAATAGAAATGTCACAGCCTTGAAACAACCTTGCAAACTTTGGCTAGCTGCTTTGTGTGCGACACACAAAGCTGACAAGAGGCTGTATGTGGCAAACTGCAATAAATAAACCCAAAATTAGACACATGCTCTGAATGTGCTGTGTAGATATTAAGTAAATGTTCCGAAAACCCCAACAATACTGGCGTATACTACGTCTTAATCCTCCGAACAACAAAGCCTGCCAACAGATTTTAAAAACACGCTATCATTTTGAAAGAATCACTGAAATTGGACTATTGTTCAGAGAGATAAACAGTAAAAACAAAAACCATCACCTGATTTTATCTTTTTAAATATAGTGTGTGATGTGCAGCTCAGCCAGGAAACACAAACAAATCAAAGCTGTCGTCATGATTTTTCATCAAAATCACGTTTTTGTACATGCTTCATAACAAAATTTACCAAAAAAAATGTACACAGACAAAACATAATTGCATAAACCCAGTTATGTTAAATAAATAAATGACCTAAACGTTTTGCACTCCTCGGTGCAATGGAGAAGCCATATGAGAAGCTGAACTGCAGGCAGTGTATAGACAGAACAGATGGAAGAGAGGCTTGGAAATAAAATAATATGTAAGTCGTTAAAATATCTACAGAGTTACCCTTTCCCCTCAATCTTGGTAACACCTGTGTGCACTAAATGTTGTACATGTTGTTTCCAGGTTTTGTCAGTTTCTATAAAAAAAATATTCAAAGAAATTCTGCTTTATTCATCCTTGTTATAATTCACAAATTACCTTCTTAAGTTCTCTCCACTTCTAGTCATGGTTGTTCAGTTTCAAGTGCAGGACTTAATATTGCAGTGAAAAATGAGCCTGAAGTGACTAAAAATATGACAAAAAGTTAATCAGAAAATGTTACATCCAGAATAAGGCTTACAGCAAAAATATCCAAACAAAATCTGCTGTTTGCAAGTGCAGGACTTTATATTGCAGTAAAAATGTGCCCACAGTGAGTAAAAATATGACCAAAAATTAGAGCTAATCAAATAATGCGACATCCAGAAGAAGGACCAATTTGGAATATTCAAACTGAGTATGCTGTTTATATAACCACCATTAAATTCTGAATATTGCTATGTTTTGAATAATGGTGGGCTATTACTGTGGATGTAAATGTAAATAAACTGATGCATCTGTAAAAGTGCAGGCTGCTCGTGACTCTCCGTTTTGTAATCTACATGTTGTACTTCTGTTTACAATTTTGAGAGCAAATAGTAGAAGATTTTTACGTTATAGCATCATAGAAAATTCCTCCACATCATTGAGGTTGTTTATATAGTACATTAACTATGGATGCATCATGAGATAATAAATCCATAGGCAGAATCTAAAAATCTCATTTTTTTCTGTCCCAATATATCTGTTTTGTGTTTAATTCCTCACCCTTTTATGTTTTTTTGTATCTGTTTGCGATCTCTTTGTGGTTGTTTTAGGTCTCATTGTCTCTTAACATATCGCTTTTTAGTCGTTTGATTAAATTTCCAACAAGAAATGGTAACAGCAGCTCTGCCTCAGAAGCCATTCGACCCCTTCGACTGTTCCAGGTTGATCTGTTCAGTAATTTATCCATATTTACAACCTGAGGTCAACTTTTATGGAGCTAAATGTCCTTCATTTATCTCTTTGTTTTCCCATCCACACCTACTTCACCACAATCTATGCCCTCACAAGTCGAGAAAAGGAAACTCAAATTTATGGCGTGAAGTGCTCACCAAAGATGCATCCTGTGTTCAATTGGGAAACCATTTACACTGTCTTTCCCAGTAATAAGCCTCGGTGTTCAGTGCCTGAACAAATGAGATTCACAGTGCAATATTAGATAACGCTAAATGAAATCCATAGATCAAGTTAAGTTGCTGCTTCTGTCAGGGCCCCTGAGAAAAAAAAAATCTAATATTGTTCTTGGAATTAATGCTCCTCTGTGGATAAATCTTTAGAATATTATTGAATGTTTGTTTTCTGACTTTCTACTGAATCTGTTTTCCGACACGATATGTAACCTACGTGTGTGAAACGCTGACGAACATGCAAATCGCTTGCAGATGGAAGTGGAATAAAAGCTGCGTAACAAATGCACTGGACTGGGAATGGTGGTTTTGTGCTGCTTTACCTGGAATTTGATTGGTCAACCTTAAAATACAGCACTTATCCGTTTATAATTTAATTTAAATCCCAGCTGTATGAAGCTCAAACAGTGTAAAATGTGTACAGGATGCATATGTTTGAAAAAAAGCCAACTTAATTATAGTTACAGAATGTAAAAAGAATTTAATCACTTCTTCTGTATGCATCAGCATTTATGGCAGAAAAGTTCTTTCTTCTTATTTTCTTGTCTATCCCCCCAGCAGCAGATATTCCATTAACAGCCACACATGCTGCTGAAATTCCCTTGAGCAAGACGGCAACTCCTGCCCACTCATTTACTGTAAGTGAGCAGAAGCTAAGTGGATAATAGTGAAAGTGAAAGAAGACCACCTCAATGGTAGGTGGTCGGTGCTGGAGCAGAATAATTGAAAATCCCAGGTGTGGAGGAGGATGATATAATGCACAAGTGCAAAGAGAGAGAAAGCTGAGGTTTAATGATGACGGAATTTCTTTTCTTGCTGTGAAACATACATTGAGGTAATAATAAGGAGGTTTGTGCTCAGAAAAGACGTGAAGACAGATGCTCTGGTTTATGGCTTCATTCTACAGAGAAGACGTCTGACGAGAAATCTGTATTAGCTGCACAGTAAAACACTGTAGCAATGTTTAAAACTGCATTAATGAGTAATTTGAATTGTTAATTGATTAAATGTACAACATCAACCCTTTGTACTGGAAGGTTTACAGTTCAATTACAGTAACAACTAGAAAGGCACTCAGAGAGCACAGTACTCCGCCAAGGCTGTTCATTCCTCCATATGGCATTGTCAGAAATGCAGCATTTTTTTTCTTTTGTTATAAATGCAGCATTTGTTTATTAGTTATTGATGATCAGAAATCACATAAAATGTGGCTATTTAATAGATGTATCCACAAACAAAATGCCATTGCGCTGGCCACAGGTGTGTGTTATGCATGTGTACGTTATGTGCAGATACCAAATCACATGACCTAAATATGTAGCGGGTGGCAGGAATTAATGGGACTTGGAAAGACCCCCATAATTTAATCAATTGTTCCTTGTATGATTTCCGACAGATAAGTCCTGATAAGTCGGCAGTGGTGGATTTGTAGTAGGATCACACTCGTGATCATCAGCAGAAAGCTGACGTAGTGTTCACTTGTTGTCATAGTTACAGTGACACCATGCCGCTACCTCGCAATGATACAGAAATCTTCAACAAATCTCTATATTTTCCAATTAATTGATTAGAAACTTGTCCAGAACTTACTCAAAAAATCCTCCTTAACTGTTTAAAACCTGTCCAACGTGACTTAATGATCTAGGATGGCTGAGAAGGGTTAAATAAATTACTAAAAATGGGTCCAAAATGACTTTAAAATGTCTTCAAACTATTCAAATTTTCTTTAAAATGTAGGAATTATTGACAGTTACAGTTTTATAAACATTCGTGGTCCTCAGCGGTGGATTTGTAGTAGAATCACACTCATGTGATCATCAGCAGGCAGCTGATGTAGCGTTCACTTGTTGCCATGGTTACAGTGACGCCATGCTGCTATTTCACAATAACACAGAAATCTTTAACAAATCTGTGAATCCAGACTACAAGATGCATCACTGCCAAAATCTAATCACTTGGTCCTTGTGTCATTTCTGACCTTCCCTGAAAATTTCATCTAAATCTGTTAGTCCGTTTTTGAGTAATGTTGCTAACAGACAGACTGACAGACAGACAAACAGACAGACAGACAGACAGACAGACAGACCAACGGCGTTCCTCACATAACTCCACCGTGCTCTTTGGCAGAGTAAGAATACAAATATTTGCTTTTTTGTTGACATATAACGCTAACATGTCCGGCTACTTTATGGATTTGATGGAATAATGAACCAGGCAGCACACATGCATTTATTTTTCTATTGTTTAGCATAATTTCACACAACAGTTAAATGAATAAAAAAATAAATAAACAGTTCAAAATAAATTCACGCTCCACCCACCGTTCTATGTGATACACATCACGAGTAGTCAATAATCTTTTATTTAACACATGGGGAACAAATAAATGGATTTCAACTATGTTTTGTGTTTGAGTTTGTGTCATTCTAAATTTTGAGACTAGTAATTGAATTTTTAATTGCAAATGTATATTTGTTATATTTGTATATTTAAATCAGTTATCCAATATTGATTATCTGTTGATTATCTGTTCCTGCCATTCCTGTTCCTGCGCTCTAAAATTTTTTTTTTGATAAAGAAATAGATGATAATCTGGCAGCAAGGGGTGCCAAGAAACAATGGTAAAATCTGTGGAATACTTAAACATTCAAAAAATATGTAAAAATGGTGAAAATAACAGCAAAAATCCTTAAAATAATTATATTTTTAGCCAGATTAAATTCAGTAAAACAGTGTAATTTTACAGACACAAATAATAAAATAACAAATTTCTATTTGTAGAAATGCAAATCCTTAATGTACAGTTTCAACATGTAAAATAATAATATTTTGATATGATATATTATCTATAATTAAGCAAAATTAGCAAAATTGATAAAGCAACAGCTTAAATAATTATGTACCATATTTTTTGTGATTTAAAAACAGTTAAAATGGTCGAATTTCATGGTTAAACTCTGCAAAGAACAAATTACCATTTATAAAAATACAATTACATTTTTTATCCTTTTTTTGGTACTTATTATGTTTCATATGTTTATCAATAATAATTAAGACTGTGATCTTATTATGTATTATCTGTAATTCAGTAAACAAGGGAAAATCTGTACAATAACTAGTACAAAAACACAACTTTTGGTTAACGCAGTGTCTTAAGTCCCTGTGAACTTTTTCTGTGTTCAACTAGACCATAATCTTAACCTGAATTTAACCAGTTGGCCATTGCTCCGTATGTGTCTAATATTGTGTAGGTCCAATTCATGTCACCAAAACAGCTCTGACCTGTATGTGGTGCCAGGATAGTTGCAGTGGATCCTTTAGGTTCTTCAGACTGTGATGTGGGACCTCCATAGATCAGGTGTGTTGTGGTGCAGCCTGTAGATGCTCAATCAGACGGAGAGTTTTGAGACTGATTTTCGTCTGACTCGTTGAATATAGGATATCTTCCACTATCTGCAGGTTACTATTATCATGTTTTACAGAGGATTTGGATCGTGCAGTAAGGAAGGTCTACTAATTTCTGCTAATGTCTCTCTGCATGCAAATGTTCCACCAAAACAACTCGTCACAAGTTTGAGGAAACACTCCGCCCACAACAATTGTGACTGTAATACAAATAGAGCGTTTCTTTCCCTATAAGCAGAATAATAGTGTGTTGCAGCCAGACCATCATGTTCGACAAGATGTTCCAAGACTGTCGAGTTTCTCAAGTCATCACATTTTGCACGTTCTTCTGCTGGAGGAGGTTTCTGTCATCAGAACAGTGCTGAGGGAAACATATTTCCTGCCAGATTACATTTGTTTGCAACATATCACTAAGGCGTTCCAAATCAACATATCTATCTGTCGTATAGCCACATATTGTGCTTTTCCATCTGTCACTTCTTTTTATCCAACCAGCTGTACATTACATAGTGTAGACTCGTGTGCCTGGCAACCCAAAAAATGGACAAAAAGGTTCAAAAATGTTGTGAAATGGTCATATTTTAACTCAAATCTTGCAACTAACCAAGCAAAACAAAAATCTAATACCAAAAATATTCAGTCATGCTAACAAAAGTTCACTAAAACCCCAGTAAAATTATTTGTCCGCAGTAGTTTTTCTTGGTTTCTCGAGGGTGAATCTGTGTGTTTTGCATCTCAGCACACTGTTCAAAGTGTCGCTGTAATGGAGCATGTAAACCCTGCTGGTGCTGGTATGGATTACACAATGATATTTGGCTCAATCGATGCAGCGCCGTAGAGCTCTCCTGTCTATTCTCATCAGCGGCGTCGACGTGACAGGCAAAAGAAAATTTGGCAGGCTGAGTCACACCGGGGCCGAGAGGGGGGCCGGTTGCAAGGTTAATTGGCGATGGGAATAATTGGCCACTGGGCTCAATTTGTCTGATGGGAGGAATTGGAAACCAATCTTACTGTCTGTTTGGAAGCACTCCATGCAATTCCTCAATGGAGGCATCTTTATCTGATGCTCTCTGCTTGAGAGCTGCATCCTCCACTCTGATCGGGCCTGCTGCAAATTGTTGTGTTGGCGCCTTACAACCACAAGAGAAGCACTTTTGGTGAGTTATATTTCAAAATCCAGCATTTTTAAAAAATGTCTGTGCATACATTAAAAATGAAATTAAACAAGGCGGTTGGTTTTACGCTCCTCAGAAATGATCTTAAAAAATTGCATGGATGGAAAAACTTGCATTAATCTCAATAATTAAGGTGTAAAAATCTGAGTCATTAAAAGCAAAATGTAACAAGCATCAAAAACCCAAAGATCGGATTTATATGCTAAAGATGTCGGGAATATTTTCCCTGGCGTCGGTTTTATTACTGTAAACCTCTCTTGTGATGGACTTTAAATTGGTGCGAGATAAAAAACACAGGGAGCACTCTGGCCTCTGAAGGTGTACGTTCAATACAGCCTCCTTTCATGGAGATTGTGTGGGCTTCCTGCTGCAAACCCTCCTCACTCGGAGCTGCTTGCTAAGCACAGCCTTGTCTCGAGGGTATGATTTGCCTGCCTCTCTGTTGATGGCTATTTGTGTCCACAAAGAGGGGATCAACAGAATCAGCATCTGAAATTGATTTTTCTCTCTGACTACATGTAAATGAACTCAAAGCCGATGATGCAAATTTAATGGCGTTCTTTTTTTTTTTTAACACTCCGATTCTGCTCAGACAGCCTAATGCGATGACATGTGTCAGACTGTGCTTTTCCTCAGATAAAATGATAACTGTCACCAGCTTCCAGGCTGAGATTGAAATCCTGAGGTTCTTGTTTCCTTCTAATTAAAGTGGATGCATCAATACAACCATTTAATCTTTCTGTGAACAGTACATTTTTCACTCTTAAAATACACTGAATATGTTAAATTTGAAGGACTGCACAGTGGCTCGGTGGTTAGCACTGTCACCTTGCAGCTAGAAGATCCTGGGATCTTTCTGCATGGAGTTTCTGCATGTTCTCCCTGTGCATGTGTTTTCTCTGGGTACTCCAGCGTCCTCTCACAGTTCAAAAACATGCTCAGGTTAACTGGTGACTCTAAATTATCCATAGGTGTGAATACGAGTGTGATTGTTTGTCTCTATGTGTAGCCCTGTGATAGGCTGGTGACCTGTACTGGGTGTCCTCTGCCTTCACCCTAAATCAGCTGGGATAGACTCCAACCTCCTGCAACACTAATGAGGATTAAGCAGTGTATAGATAATGGATGGATAGATGTTAAATTTGATTCTTGAATGAGTAGAAAGAAATGTCATAAGTGGTATCAGCTCTTGAATCTTTGAAGCCGTACTGTTCACTTTGGACTTCCAGGCTCTTGTACTGTAATATTTTAATAATAAAGAAAACCTTCAGTGCTAGATTGAAGTAACACACAGATCCTTCAGAGGTTCACTGAGGAGTTTCACAGAAAAGAAGCAGCTCAATGCACTTTTTTCTTCTGATAAATTACATGCCGTCTTGTATTTTCTATCACAATATAGCCCTTTGATAAAGTCCAATTTGATGCTGCATCTCAGAGAGATATTGGCAGACTTGTCTCTTAGAGTAAAGCCTAACTCTCTTCATTTGAACAAAAATGAAAAGGTGAAAAATCATTAATAAGGTTTCAAAGTGCTAACGATACCTGAATATTATTGCACTACGTTACTGGGATTTTAGGGTAAACGTTACGTAACGTTTTCTGTTGTGCAGAGCCATCAGCATTTATTACATTTCCTTTTTAGTTATCACGCTGCATTATATAACCAGATATTAGAAGAATCACAGCTTGATTACTCAGTGGGGGACTTTATTTTGAAAGTAACGTGTGGCAAAAGGCAAAAAACAAAAGTCACTGTTATGGAAGATGTGTCATCTCTTTAAAGGGAGTCATAACACCGCTAGTTTTACTAGCTACTGACATGTTTCTGATTAACTTAGCTCTGATATTTTGACTGAGATATATTAAATATTAACAACATAAAGCACATGCTTGTACACTGTAAAAAAAGGTTTATTAACATTTTTTAAAACAATTTACTGTTTTACAGATTTTCCTTGTTTTGTTAAATTGCAGAGAATAACGCGAGAAATCACAGAAAAGAAGAGGATTAATTATCATGTCGACATTACGAAATGGAAAATAATATTCACATCAGAAATCTGTATGTTTATACCACTTTACCATAAATTCCAATATTTTTGTTGTTTCTAAACAGTTTTCATTTATTTATTTATTTATTTATTTATTTATTTATTTATTTATTTATTTATATATTTGTAACTGATTTTCACTTTTTTTTGTGTTTGCAAAAAAGGAAGAAATTACTTATATTCAGGATTTATTTGCTTAAACTGCTATTTTACAGATTTTCCAAGTTTTGTTAAATTACAGAATTTTTTTTTAAATCAACAAAAACAACAACAATTATATTTTGACAGTAAAAAAAGCTGAAAATTGCACATAATGTCCAAATCAATATAAATATATATATTTTTAGAAATAGTAGTTTGCTCTTTTACAGTGTGACCATAAGATCTGTGTATTTAAATCTGCTAAAATATCATTATGACAATCACTTTTTGATATTTAAATCTTTCATTTATTTATTTATTTTTACAGTTTTTACAGTATTACAAAAAAAAATTAGCATGTTTTCTTCTGGAACTCTTGCAACCATTTTTTTTTTTTCAAATAATCTTTTATTTTTAAGTGTATTTTTTTCTAAACATAAAATAAAGAAGATATCTAAAAACAAGGGCTATTTTATAATCCACAGTGTCAAAAGCTTTACAAATAACTATGAAATTTGCATAGTGCACATTGCATTGTGCTGCAATTCTCTCTCAGTTGTACAGAGATTAATTAGTTACTCTCAGGGTGTGTTTTAATTTGTTTTCCAGTAAGAGTTGTCTTCAAACACTGTCCAACTGAAGAAGACAAAGGAGAAGTAGAGGAATCATAAACTATCCACTTTTGTGAAATTTATCTGTAATTGTGATGGGACACAAACCTTCGAATGGGAGTCATCTTGTTTTATTAACCTCTGACAACAGAGACAGGTGCCGGGCACCAATAAAAGGGAGTGAAAATTAAAAATTAGTACAAGGCATTAAAATTTGACAACCGGAGCTTTAATAGGCGAAACAAGAGAGTCTTTGAAAGTTTATTCAAATGCATTAAAATCACCTCTATAACTAAAATATCCGGCAGATTTAAAGGCTGCAGGTTTTATTGTTTAGAGGAAAGAGGTTAAAACCAACATATTCTAATGTTGCTCAGTTCTAATTATTTAAAACCATTGAGAGCCATTTGACTAGTTTGATTTTAGTTAATAGAAGTACGTTTGTGCCTCAATAATTATCTTGTGATCCTGTTAGATTATAGAGAAAACCCTGTGATGTGAAAAGTTCAGCATCAGTTAACAGCCTTGTTTTACTGGTGGATATATCAACTTTACTGTGAGTCTCAGCCCTCAACAAGCAACTATGCTCACTTTGTTAATAAAACTGCAGAAGAATTGAGATCTAACTGAGCAGATTTAGAAACAAAACAGCTAAACAAATCAAAATCAGCTTTAATGGTCGAGTACATACACAACATACAAGGAATACGGTTTCAGCTGTTGGTGTCACCCTAGGAATAAGGAAAGAGAATAGTAAAATAAATATAGGGGAAAAAAGATGAATAAAAATAATAAAAAATCAATAAAAAATAGTTGTAGTAAAAACAAATTCCATTTACATAAAGACATGGAGCTACTTAAGTGGTGTTTTATTTGCTTTTTTTAAAAATTAGTTTCCTATTTAATTCCCCCCATTTTCCTTTATATTCCATATATCTGATTGCCCCTTTCTTTCTTTGGTTCAGCTTTTCTTTGTACCTACCAAACTTGACTGATCTTACTAGCATTAGCTGATTAAAGGGCCTCAGCTGTCCCTGTGATAAAGGAGCGTCATGCGCGCTATTTAATATAATTTGTCACTGGCCACTTGATACAGAGTCTGTTCTGCGATGTGCCCGAGGTAACATTCTGTACGCTGGCGATGAATTCAGAACGTGATTTGCTTCCGATGGCCCCCTCTGATCCGCAGGACATTCAACAGGATAATCACAGCAAACCCCTAAAAACACAGGCCAGAACGATGGCCATCTGGGGCCCCGGCGATGCTAGGACCCTCATTTCTGCAGTCAGATATCAAGCCACCATCGAAGCCTGCCTCTTTTCGACCATTCCAAGCCTCAGCTGAGAGCGCCGACTGATGACACGCTGCCTGCTTTTTACTGCACACCGAAAGTATGGCAAATGTAAAATGTGAAAGTGGAGACTCCATGCCAGGGTGCAGCACACTGTATGACTGAGTTACTTTCCCAATGGTTAATGAAGGTTTACAACAAAATACATTCCTTCAATACATGTGTAAGTGCTGAAGGTGGCGGAATTCATTACTCATGAGCTGTTATTAGGCTGAGTGTTTAGCTTTAATGCAGCTGTAGCACTCCAGAGAGTCGTCAGATCGGTTCCAAACTCATTCCACAGCATCACAATGATCCCAAACACAAAGCCGGAGTCAAACAGACGTATCTTCAGTGACAAGAAGAACGCTGGGAGTTGCAAAAGATAAGACTTAGCCGTGATCGCATCACCATGGAGTCAGTCTTGAGAACAATAAATGACACAGAAGACACTGAAGCAGCTCAAATCCACAGAGGAACCGCAGCGAGTTCTCCAAGACGACCGGAACAACGCACCACACTTATCACCTCTGCATTGATTATCACCTCGGAGGCGATAAGTGTGTGTGGGAGCTGATTCTTACAGTAATTAGGATGCTGTGGGAATTCATTTCTCTGCTTCAGCACAGGAGACCAAGCAGCTGGTGTGAGTGTTGCCGTCATCTTGAAAGAAAAGTGCGGCTCCTCCAAATACTGATTTTATGATTACTGCAAGTTAACTGATGAAAAATTATTAATGAAATAGTAATATACAGGTATATGATGTTTTTGAAGCGCAGTCTTGCATTACTTTAAGTTTCTAAAACATCTGAACAGAACTGTCCATATGTGATATTGATTATCTCATTACAATACAATGTTCTGCTACAAAACCTTGTGTTATGCATTCATGTTGGTGTTACTTTACAAGCATGACCTAAACACCTTTGCAGACCAAGAAAATCCCCCATTAGGACAATACACATCACAAAAACTGCCCAGCAATGTCTTTGATGCAGATATGTAGTCACCACTCTTTGAATTTGAGCAAGATCGTGCCTCAGCATCTTCTGATTGGTCACATGCCACAAAAAAATATCCTATCAACAGCAAAGGAAAAAAATTCTAAAGCTGTATTTTAATCTTCTAAAATCCAAACCCCATTGGCAGGATTGAAAAACATCCATCCATCCATCCATTATCTATACACCGCTTAATCCTCACTAGGGTCGCGGGGGGGGCTGGAGCCTATCCCAGCTGACTTGGGCGAAGGCAGGGGACACCCTAGACAGGTCGCCAGTCTGTCGCAGGGCTACATATATAGACAAACAAGCACTCACACATTCACACCTACGGGCAATTTAGAGTAATCAATTAACCTCAGCATATTTTTGGACTGTGGGAGGAAGCCGGAGTACCTGGAGAGAACCCACGCATGCACAGGGAGAACATGCAAACTCCATGCAGAAAGATCCCGGGAAAGCCGGGACGCGAACCAGGGATCTTCTCACTGCAAGGCGAAAGTGCTAACCACTACGCCACTGTGCAGCCCGATTGAAAAACATTTCTTTTTAAATCACCGAAATTACACAGTTTATCAGAAATCGTGACAAACTTTCCTACGGTCCTTGAACTACTCATCTGTGACGTGCTGTTCCATCAGAAAACTAAGCCTAAAATTGTGATATTTCATCAACATCACTTTATTCTACATGTTTTACTTTTAAAAATCACTAAAAAAAAAAAAGTGAATAGTTTGCAGTAATCAGATTCTGTAAAAAACTAAAAATTATCAACTAGAAAACCTTTTGTGACTCAGCTATGATTAACAGTCTTGGAACAAAAATTAATAGACTTTTTGTCTGAACCGGTCTCAACTGCAGGCTGTGTAGAGAAACAAATACAAACTGTAGTAATAAAAGCAGTAGCAGTAAAGTGGTAAAATATATTTACTACCATTTTCCTGTATTATTCTGAGCATTGGGAACCACCTATGGACACAAAATTTTGTATATGTGATTTCCAAGTTTGTTGTCCTTTTAAAAAAATTTTTGGTTAAATAAAGATTTATTTTTTTATTCATTTTTTATTATTTATGGCATTGTAACTTTATAATGATACACAAAAACATGCAGGATTTTATATTGCAGCGAAAAATGAGCCCACAGCGAGTAAAAATGTGACAGAAGCAAAAGATGCGCATAAACGTCTTGAGATTCAAAGGGTTAAAACACAAACAAAACATTTCCAGAAAATTTAGCGTTGGAGCTATTCAAAATTTTGACACTAAGGTTTAATCTTTTTGCAGAAAATGTGTTTTAATTCTAAAATAATGGGTACTGGTCTCTATGATTACTAGTAATCTGTGCCAGTTTTGGCCCTGAAAAACAACATCAGTTGACCATGACTCCAAAACCCCACAATCCCGTTCCAACAGAGTGTGATTCCCACAGAACCCAGAGCCAACGTCCTGGTGCCAAACACCACAGAACTCCCCCCGAGGTCCGTTGTTCAGCCACGATGTGTCGGGACTGTTCTGCCAGCATGGGGTGAACCTGCAGCATGTAGTTTTAATGTTGTGGCTGATGGGTGTGTACTATTATTTATTCTATATTTTGTGTCTTCCTCTCAAGTTCAACACATGCTAAAGGAAATATTAACAACCATTTAACTTGACGTCAGTCTCTTCAGCGGGGGGGTGGATACACAGATAGCTGGCGATGAAAAGCAAAACATAATTTGCATGTATCACCGCATTGCATAGTTCCCCACTAATGATAATTAACTCGAGATATTTACACAGAGCAGAAATGAATCCCTTTCATATGTGGTTAAAATCCTGAGGCGCTTTAGGTGCATCTGGAGATTTATTTACTCCTCTTCTGTAATCCAACTGACATGAAATCAAATTAGAAAAATTAATTTCAGATGAAGTTAAAGATGAAAGTCAGGTGTGTTTTTTTTTCTTTCCACGAGACCTCAGGTCCCGTTTTAGTGATGACACAGTGTCATTGATTAGGATTCGCAAATTAACTTCTGCAGAATTCACACATTACTTCTGCTGAACAAGCCAGTTTGAGAACGGTAGAGCGGGGGGGGGAAGTGTTAGGTGAGGCTGGGAAACCTTTTCAACATCCTTTTCCAACAAAGTAATGCGACGAGAGATTTCTTAATTTTCCATCTCTTTGAAAACTCGCTCAAGTGTTAACTTATTCACTTTTCTCTCGCCTCCAATCGTTGCAGTTTGACTTTCCTCAACTTCTCTTCCTCCTTGAGGCTTCCAAGCTAATCCAAATGTGAACGGAATACATTTTATTTTGCGTGTTAACCTGCTAAATCAACATTATTAGCGATAGATTGAACACGAGTAACACAAGTATACAATGCAGAAGAATCGGAGTTAAAATTTGTTCAATGTCATCACCCTTGTAGAACAATTTAGTTCATTATAATGCAGTTGTGGGATGTTCACCTCACTCTGACTTTCAGCTCAGACGCCAGTGAGTCAACCTTTCATCCAAGAGATCTGCTAAACAATGCTTCCCTAATCATTAAAGTGGCTAAGCCTGCAGATGAGCTCACTGGGTATAACGCACCCATCACGGTAATCATTACTGACAGGACATGCAGCTGCTAATGATCTTCTCTTAATCACACTTAATCAGGTAATAATGATTTTGAGGTGAGAGATGAAGTGCTTGCTCTCTAGCTTTCGCCATGCACAGGCCTCGTCTCACTTGACTGGTTTGGGTGTCAGCAGGGGGGCCGGAGGGGGCGGCATCTCCATATGCTGCACTTCTACCCACCCGGAGGGTCACTTGTTGAGATCGGAGGGAGGACAGCTTCATAAAGAAGGTCCTAAAATACTGACGGGAGACAGGATGGCACATAAATACATCAAAACGGTGTGATGCATCATGAGAATAAAACATTGCACTGCTCTTTTAGCAGACTTTCAAGTGCTTTAACAATACTAAGATAGATAGGATAATATGAGATAAGATTTATTGATCCCACAGTGGGTAAAGTTCACCGTAACGGCACCTTAAAAGACAGAGGAGTGATTGGACCCTACACTCTTCCATAAGTGGGTCAAACATGATCCATAAAAGAATCCATGAGGTTTTATGCCATTTTTTGTCATTTTGATTAAGAATAATCATTCGTATTAATGTTTGTATTATATTTTTGTCCACACAAGAATGATTTCATGTTCGAAATATGTTAATTTTTCACTTTAAAACAGATTTAGAATATTTTGATAATTGAACAAGAAGCATATTACACAGAACAGCAGTAGAAGAATGCCAACCTCCAATTTGTTGACATTTTTCCACTCTTTTCCTCCAGCTGTTGCTGCTCTCCGTCCCTCCAAGTTTGTGCACTTCATCGCATCTTGTATGATATTATCAGTGATAAAGAGCTTGGGGTAGTTATACAAACACTACAATTTCTAACTTAAAAAAATGAAATGGAATGACATCAAAAACATATTTTTTGAGGAATAGCTGGAAAATGAAAAGATAAAGACTTTTCATTACAAAGATATTGCAAGAAAACAACCTCACTGGCTCATTTTTCACCCCCTTATGCATCTAAGGGTTAAGATTATATTATATACACAGCAAAAAAAAAAAAAAAAAAAATGCAGAGAAACATTATATACACTTGTGTCCTAAAGTTTACATACCCTGTCAAAATGTGTGAAATACTGTCTTTTTTTTTTTTTTTTTTAAAGAAAATATGTGTTGATCATGGAAAAGAGTGCAACAAATTGTTGCAAAAAGTGACAGTAGCAGCATCAGTAGACACAGTACTCAGTAGTGGCATCAGTAGTGTTTCTAAAGGCAAGGCAAGGCAGCTGTATTTGTATAACACATTTCATACACAAGGGCAACACAATGTGCTTTACATTAAAACATGAAAAACATTGTAAATATTCAGACAAGCATAAAAAGGAAAATTAAAATGATAAATATAATAAAACATAGAAAAGAGCAGGAAAAGTAGAAATATTTTAAAAAATAAGATTACAATTTGCATTTAAAACAATTCAAAATTAGCTATAATAGGAAAGCAGTGGCAAACAGAAAAGTCTAGATGCTATATGTCAGAGCAATGTGTGGTTTGAAAATCGTTAGTATTTCTCAGTGTAGATTGAGATATTTGATGTCTTATCTTGCACACAGCCCACAGTGACTTCTCATAACGTAAACCTACAAAACCCAAATTAATCAGGACAGTGTTTATCCAGCCACAGCAGTTGAATGTGAGTGTTTTCCAGGACCAGGGGAGATGCTCTGGCGTAGCAAATAGACCGATTATCAGCATTATTGTGGCCGATATTTGGCCTTTTTCTTATTACAATTCTACAGTTCCACAATTTCATTGAGCAGACGCTTCTATCCAAAGTGACTTACATCTGAGAGGAGATACAACACAATCAAAGATCTAGTCAGGAGAGAACAACCTGGAAAAGTGCCATAAAAACAAGTTCAAGTGTAATAATAGGACCATGGTGTCTACAGGCAGTGCAGACATAATAGGATTTTTTATTTATTTTTTATTTTTTCTTGCAGTCTGTCAAGTGCAAAGTGTTCAGTGAAGAGCTGGGTTTTTAGTCTTTTCTTATTATCAGTGTTTGTATTTTTATTGACCAATCATTGATAAATTAAATGCCCTACTAGATGCAGCCTGTGCAGTCTGTTGTCGCTCTGTTGTCTCAGAAAAGTCTCTCACGCAGCAAAAACTGAACAAGAATCTCGAGACGTTACCACAAACCAGGAAATTAGCTTCTCTCACAGTGGCTACGGCTAAGCTAACGGCTAGCAGCTAAGCTAGAAAGCAGCAACAAATTATCCTGAAACAGAGGCCATTTCTCAATATGCGTACTTGAAATTGAGAAACGGCCAGAGTCTGGAAAACAATAATTATTAGCAAAACTTTAACTCCTTGATGCCTGAATTTATTTACAATTAAATTAAAAAAAACAAAAAACTTTTGTGTGTTTTTGCTTTCCAGCTGATGCTAAAATAAGTGGAGATTGTCAATTTATCTGTTACACATAGAATAGATACATAATAATAATAACAGATATATAATAATTAGGTCCCACTTTGACCGGTCCTACGAGAAACCAGTGCTTGCAAAAGGTTCCGAGGTACGTATTGAATATGCACAAGCCGGCATTGGGGGAATAGGTACGCTATCTCGGCTGCAGTCTGAATGAAAGTGGTATGATGCGAATTTGCGACAAAAGGCATCAAGGGGTTAAGATCTGAACTAGTGGACAATAAAAGTGATAGAACAGAAAGATATTAAGAAAATAAAGAAGAAATGCAGGAGACAAACTGAGAATCTCAGTCAGTCTCACATAAAAAGAGTAAAACATTCTAATTTCCTTTTCCTATTTCACATATTAAGTTATAGTCACCCTTATTATGAAAAAAATAGTTATGAATGACAGGTTCCTGCTATCAAATGCTGTTAAAACATTACATTTAATGCACATGGGTTCCAAATATTAGTTCTCATTCTTTCTTGATTACCAATGATCAACCTTAAAAACGTCCCCATATCAGTTGATCCCTAGTTTCTAGTATAGCATCTGCATAAGTTCCAGTCACATGATGCAACAAAAGCAGAAAGCTGATACAAATCAAGAATAAAATGTCCTACATTAAATTACAAATGCAGCATTTGGTGAAACTAAATGTTTACATGAGAGTCACTCGATGTGGCTGACAGACTCCGATTAGCATTGTTGTTGTTGACTGAGTGTTTATGGGACAGATGGGAAGCTATTACAGAGATCTGAAACAGCTCTTTTGATAACTGTGATAAGTGAATCATTTCTGCATGGGGCCTGGATGAGTTTATCACTTTTTGTGTTTTGTTTTGTTTGTTTGTTTTCTCATTTTGGGCCTTGTTGTTAGTTGCACCTCAATCAGTCCACCGTTCACAGATCCTTCATGGATTCAATGTTTTTTGGCACTGCGATACTTAGAGTTCAGGTTTGTGGATGGTGTTTAGTATACATGTGTTTGAGAGGAAGCTTAATGTTCCATAATTTCCTCTTTTTTAACTTAATTTACAAGAAATCTGCTTTAAATTTGGGACACAGCTTTTTTCCGTATTTGGGTGAGGTAGAAATTGAGAATTCTAGTCAGAAATATTCCCCTTATTTGATTATTTTTTCTGAATTTGAGTCATATAAATGAAATACAAACACCAATTCCAAATTCAAACTTGTGTTTCTGCAGTCACATTTAAATCTTTCATCACTGTGATACAACAAAAGGCTTCCTTTTGCTGTAATTGAGACAGAAAGTAATTGTGACTGCAATTTCTGCGTCTCTCACAAACTCAAATAAAGGAATTATGTTGATCAAGCTTGCTTTATCCCTCTGATCATTATTTCCACTTTTATCATTTCTACACAATGGTACCACTATTACAAGCAGAATTAATTTTGTAAGATGAGACACGAGGATACTTTAATTTCAGATCACACAAATAAGCAAAGACAGGAGCTCCAACTGCAGATTACATGTTCGACTACTGGTCGCTTCCGATGACAATCCAACACTGCGGTGTTGATATCATGAACTATTTCGTTGTTTGAAAAATGTAAATGTCGCAAGGAAAGGGGGAAAAAAGCAGCAAACCAGCTGTGCTAAGGAGTCGATGCTCTCACTATGGTCATACTCAGGCAGTCATGTCATGTAAAAATGGAAAAATTCAATATGAATCTCGGTTTTGGTATGTTTTTGGCACATTTTAGGGGAAAAAATGCATATTTTTTTCATTTATTTTCAAAAAACTGAAACTGGTCAATGTTGGCTAATTGTCCAAAATTCTTATTTTAACAGTTCAGGCACTCAAATGTTGCATCCTGACTCTCCATTACAACAAAAAATGTCCTCTCGAGTGCAAAACATGAGCATAATTAGCTTAAATTAGCCATTAAAGCCAGCAGACAAATAAAAAAAAAATGTCAACACTTAGGGACGCTGTGATCTTGTTTGGATTTGTGAAGAGACAGGAACAGAGTCTGCTCAGCTTTTAAGACTGCTAGAGGCAAAGGACGACTGGTGCACTGAGAAACCTTCCAGAAGTTTGGTTCAGGTTTTGCAAGTATGTTGTTCTGAAAGTAACTGAAATTAGGAGATTTTATAACAAGCCCAGCGTTGCAACAATTCAGAACAAATACAAGTATCATTACACCCCTACTAATGATACTGAAAAGGCCAAAGCTATCAAAAAGTCACTATAAGTTCTTTCAAATACAAAAACTTTCCTCAAGGTAACTTCATTTATGCTTAATTTAATTTAAGGTCATTGTAATCCAAGAAAAACTAAACTAATAAAAAAAAAACAATATTCTCACCTTCACACTTGGACTTTTAATGTGTTATTTTAATGTCATGTTCAGACTGTAGTAGTTTCCGTTTATACTTTCAGTTTCTAAATTTAGTATTTCCATTCATCCGATATGGAGGCTTCCTGCACATACATCGGGCAACGAGGCAGGACAGTTTGGTGATCCATCATAGTGCTAAAACAGACATAAATAAGCAGAGCCAAGCTCACACCTACAGGGATGTTCGAGCATCCAATTATGGACGGAAGTCTTTATGTATGATTTCTCCTGGCACTCATGTTTCCTCCCACAGTCCAAGAAACTGAAACCCTGCATACTGGTGGGCAACGAATGTGTATTATAACTCGCTGCTGGAAATAATCTCAGTAATGACTGATAAAAGCATAGTTTGTAGCTGTTTTAGGGGAATTATAACCAGAGATATGATCAGGAAGCCAGATTTATTTTAATGATAAACTAAAAAAAAAACCATCTATCTCATGGCGCTCTTCTGGACCACGTTTCTTCAGCTCTCTGAATAAAACCACAGCTCTTCTTCCCACTCTGTGACAAAAGTGTTAAAGTAAATCTCTTGGATTTGCCCGCTCTCAGTGGCCACACAGCCTGGCAGTGAACCGTGGCCTTTACTAATTGTAAACTCAATGAAGCATTCTTAACAGATGCTGGTGGAACGGCTCCATTAGGCCTTACAGGCGGCTGTCATCCACATATCAAACCCATGAAAAGTCAAACTGTCATTATCACACGGCTCAAACCACATCTATCCACCCGCCAATTTAATTCTTATTAAATGCACATTATAAGTGGAGATGGATGGTCTTGGTCGACTGGAGATACTGCCTTGGAATGACTTTTGGTAGGACACGCGCTCACGAGGTCGAGCGGCAGCACAAAAAGTCGTATAAACGGAAAAAAATAAGGCAGGAATGATGCCAGTGGTGGAAATATGGAACATTTACAGCTATGGGATGCGATTTGAGTGGATTTAATAGATAAAAGGTGGTCCAGAATGTGTGCAGACCCTCTGCAGAGGGCGATTGTGCAGGGAAAACAAAGCTGTGACGGCCCTGTGTTGCTCTGCCAGCTTGACTGAGAGCAACTGCACATGACACAACAAATAGGCTTTGGGCTGTGTGATGCAGAGGTTATACCAAATGACTCCCAGACCACAGTCCCTTATCTCTGCGCAGCTCAGCTTTATTTTTTTTTTATTTATTTGTTTATTTTTTTTCTTATAAATGAGGGATTAATTATTGCCTCCAAAAAGAAGAGGAAGCTGCATTCAGAAGATAAATCTACTGTAGTGGCTGCCCCCCTGAGGTATGAGCAGAGAAAAAATAAAAATAAAAAAGGGGGGTGTAGTATGTTTTCGCAAAGCAGTTAATAAAACACACAATTTAACTCATTTTTTCTTCTTATATTAGCAAAAACCAAATAGAAATAATTACTCCTGCTTTTAAAAAAACAACACACACAAACTGGGGAGTGGTGAATGTTTTTGCTGTTGTTTAAAAATGATTAATTGATTCACTTTACAAAGTAATTAGCATGCAATAATCATTTTCTGTTTCAGCCATCCAGAACAAATCAAACTGATAATGAACTGTTATCTTCATATTTGTGGAAACTATGCGCTGCGGCGTTATGTCTTTGTTGTGTCCCGCTTGCATTTCCTCACACCGCATGACCCCGAGTTACCTTTAAGGAGGCCTTTTTTTTTCACAAAGTACGACAGTGACGGTATTTCAGACAATTGTGATTGTTGCGAGGTGCATTGCCAAGCCTCCCATGTGTGTAACAACAAGCCAGCTGCTCCTGAGGGATACTTCTGCAGACAATCTCGCTTGAATATTCATCAGTCACTGTTACAAGCACACACACATCTGCACGCACACACACACGCGCACACACACAAATGATCATCATATACAACAATGCCTCTCTGATCAAAGAGAGCTCATTATCTGCCTGTCGTGCTGCAGAGTTCTGCTGAAATAACCAATCAGTTAGAGCTTTCAGAGTTGGGTTCCTCTTTCTGCCTGTCTCAGCACACCGTCTCCTTTTGGCTGGCAACACTTTAACCAAGGCACATCATTTGATTTCCTTCCTCTCACCAAATGTTGATTCGAGAGTCTGTTCAAAGAGGGCCTTTTGATTGCATTAACAATAAATGAGAAAGTGCGTCTGATTTATCTCTAGTGTACCGTATGATTCTGCCGCCGCGATTTCTGTCTGATAATCGGCCTCTTGAAACGAGTGATCAAATCTTCTCCTCAAGATGTCCCATTTGATATGCGTGGGTTGGCATTAATGCATATGTGATGACTGTCAATTTCTGAGAGGTGAGAATGAGATCTGACCCGGATTATACACTTTTGGCGGCGCCTGAATTACGGCTATAATCACACATCAGATTTGTCGATTGACCTCCTCTCTTGTCTGACAGACCTGCGGCAGATCTGCTAATGAAGACACTCACAGTTTAGGCAAAGCTGTGATGCATATTCATCATTCGCTTTTCATCATTCTCATATGGTGAAAATCCATTTTTAGTGTGTTTTATAGTTATTATAAACCGGAAAGTGTAAAGAAAAAGCTGTTTGAATATGAAAGTGTAACTTCTGCCAGTTGTCAAGTCCACCCACAACTATAAGGTCTCCTGGCTTTACAGTTGTACTAAAGTGCTATGTTACAATTCTGTAATCAAATAGAAGGCAATGTTACCTCAACAATAAGTTTGTTAGTATCTTTAGTGTTAGTGTGGCTAACATTGCTAACATTACTATTAGCTGTGTGGAAATTGTAGACAATCAGAGATGGATTTGAACCTAAACCTAACCTAAACTCGGCCGGTATTAACATCCGTTTACTCCTCTCCTGCTCTCTGTGCTCACAAAACTGCATTTTATCACAGCCAAATTCCAAATAAAGCTGTTCTTATTGACATATTTTACTATTCCTGTTATCAGCCAACTGAAAAAGGATGAAATAGTGACTGTAATGCAGCATACTAAGACTATAAGTTAACTAGCAGACACTTTACAGTCATTTCCAAGCTGCTGCTCTGCACTCTGTAACTGCTGATTCCACACCTCACATGAATTAAAAACAACAGCTGTACATTTGGCAGCATTCCCACGTGAAATGATCATTCAGAAAATTAAAAGTGATAGAAGGTCCAGGTACACCTACACTTATTCTTGTCTGTGTCAGCTGCTGTTCGGTCAACTGTTTTGCGTCAAGCTGTTCATCACAGTTGCAGAGAGAGTCTTCTTCCTGAAGGGGCGGAGACAGCAGTGCCATTTAAAGCTACAGACACTGAAACAGACCGATGCTATGCAGTGTTTATACAGAAATGAACCATCTTAGCAGTATTTTGAGTGGACAAAATGAAAGACACATTCTGGAGATATAGGAGATTGTCATTGTTTTTGCTGAAAAGTTACACACACATTGAACTGTCTGAATTTCAGATTGAGGGAGGTCTGTAATCAGAAGATGTAGTCAAAAAGTAGTAGCAGTAAAAAAATGCATTATCATGTCATGTGACAAACTCCTCTTTTAGTGAAGCCATTTTTTTTGTGAAGACTGTAGAGGGAGTTATACTGCTTTTCTGTACAGTAGATGTAGTAATGCCACAGTGGAATGTGAATTTAAATGACAGGAGTGCATGATGATCATAGCTGCGTTCCTTCATCAGTACGGAAATTTTAAAAGCCACTTTTTAGGCCAGCGGGAGCTGATTGTAAAGTACATGACACATTTCCGGGGACTATAAATAAAAAGTATTATGTAGCAGCCCTGTCAAAAAGCAAGATATAATTAAATTTGTCACTTCACAATACAGGGGGTCTTTCTCAAGCTACACCTACAGATCTACTTCTACTCCATTTGAGCACTCACATGGAGGGTCTGTCACACTAACTACCAGGTAAAGGAGAGTTAAGTGGGTTATAAAACCATCCAATAGTGAGCATGCATCCATGCTGATTTACTGACAATGTGCAGCACCCTGTTGTGTTCTTCATGGAATGAGTTCCGTACAAATACAACTTCTGTACACCTACTAGTACATTTACTGGTAACCTGCTCAAGCTGTGTCAACCACTTAATGAATATACAGGATGTAGGATCAAACATATTCTCTCTCCAAAGAGTACAATTGGTCTTTTGATTGTAAGATTTGTTGTAATTACAGGGACTGTTGCGAAATCTAAGCAGCTTATCAGAGTTATAAACACAAAGATGTTTTCAAGAAAAAAGAAGCACCATGAACATGCTTATTTTTCTCTATACGTTTCTGCCAGAGAAAGTGAAGTAGATCCCCGAGCTTGCTGCTATATTTATACACTACACCTTAATGAAGGGTGCTTCATTCAGCTGTCAGTGTCACTGCAAACACTTTGTGACAGACGGGGAGTTGGGAGGGTTTGGCTTCAGAAAGTCTCCTGGTTAATCTCTGCAGTTTCATGAGACGCTGCAGTCTTTACATTGGATCAGAGGTCAGACACTCCATTCAAACACATTTTCACAACTACAGGCAATTTAGAGTTGCCAATTAACCTCAGCTGCATGTCTTGGAACTGTAGGGAAAAAAACACTGCATGCTTAGGGAGCAAAAAGACTTGTTTAGCAACTAGCAACTTCAGGCCAATTAATGTTTTCTGCGTCCACATGTGCAGACTAATGCTAACTTTGAAAGCAGACATGTGGCTCTATTCATACCACAATAACAGGATACAGAAAAACACACAAGGCTCCTGTGAATATTTCCTTGCACTGTTTACAGAAAATATTAGCTGGCTAAAGATTGGGCTGCAGCATTGCATCAGTACAAGGTAGAGATCGATTGATGTGTTTGTCAGGGCCGATACCAATGACAGTTGTTGGTAATCAAGAAATATTTGGAAATGATATACAATAAATGTGCAGGTGATAGCAGAGAACCTGTCATTCATTATTAAGGGGGACTATAGATGAATAACCCAATAAGGTTCAAATCTTAAAGCATTATTAACAAGAAAAGCACTCAAAGAACACAATGCTCCACCAAGGCTGCACAGTCGAATCATTTCCAACGACTGGAATCTTGAAAAAAGTCGTGGCAGAAATCACAGCACCATAGAAAGTGGCCATTTAATAAACAATTAACAAACACAATGAACTTGCGCTGAACACGTGTGTGTGTTATGCATGTGTACATTATGTATGGATACCGAATCGTGTCCCCTAAATATGTAGCGGGCGGTGGGAATTGATGGGACTCAGAAACACCCCCACAATTTAATCAGCTGTTCCTTGTATCATTTCTGATGGATAAGTCCCCATTAGTCCACAACGGTTGATTTGTAGTAGGATCACAATCATGTGATTGTCAGCAGGCAGCTGATGTAGTGTTCACTTGTCATAGTTACAGTGACACCGTGCCGCTATCTCGCAATGATACAGAAATCTTCAACAAATCTGTGAATCCAGAATAAAAGCTGCATCACTGCCAAAATCTAATCACTTGGTCCTTGTGTAATTTCTGATCTTCCCTGAAAATTTCATCCAAATCCATTAGTCCGTTTTTGAGTAATGTTGCTAACAGACAGACAGACAGAGAGATAGACAGACAGACAAACCAACGCCGATCGTCACATAACTCCGCTGAGGCTTTGGCTCCTTGACGGAGTAATAATTATTATTTTCCAGACTCTGTTTCAGGTTAATCTGTGGCTTCCTTCTAACTTAGCCACTAGCTGTGAGCATAGTATTAGCCACTGAGAGAGAATCTAATTTCCTGGTTTCTGGCAATGACTTGTTTCTTGTTGAGTTTTTGCTGCTTGAGAGACATTTCTGAGACCACAGAGTGACGACAGACAGAGAGGAGGGTGCATCACACCTGAAGTAGCACATTTATCAATAATTGGTCAACATACATATTGCTGCCAATAATCAGAAAAATGCCAATTATTGGCCACAACAATCAGCCAGGCTGATAATCGATCTGCCCCTAGTATGAATGAGTGTGTCTGAGGTGTGCTGAGTAGAGGGACGCAGCACAGAATTTCTGGAGAATGTAGAGTTTCCTGTTGTGTTTGGGTGTCATCAATGGAAAGAAAGTTCAAATCAAAGCACCAAAGTCCTGCAATTGTTAGTTCATTTACAACTCTTTTAATAAAGATTAATGAAGACGTGGACGATGGAACATCTTGTGCAGTCTCTCTGTTTTGAGCATCATTTGTCTTTCTGGTGCATGTAAAATTTATGCAGTCACATATTTCAGCCTGCAATGGACTTATTGCTACACAACTTTGCAAATGTAGAAATCATAAATTGGTCCTCCGGGCTTTTTTAGTGTCTACAGTCAGTGCGATCGTCCCTCAGCCCTGCAATTAACCCTGCAAAATACTGACAATAGTTACAGAGCAAAAAACACAATCAATATAGTCATGAACCAATTTGGGTAGCAGCTACACAAATGAAACGCTAACTATTACACAGTGCATTGATTAATTAATATGGAAGACCATCTATTCTGCTTGTGAAAAATGAAACTGAAAAACATCAGATGGATTCAAGGTTTCCTGGTTTCCAGGTATTTGAAGGACCATAATCTGCAATTATAATTTTTGATATAAATTACAGAACACACCTCGAGATTTAGTCTCTGATCCTAACTCATCAGAATGATAATAACACCAAGAAAAACAAGAAAAACACAGACATTTTAATAAATAACGCATTACAATTCTAGCCACACTGGCAGCTGTGATGAAATGAAGTTGCCTGTGGTGTAAACAACACACAAGACTTGGCTTTTTATTGGCGACGTTCATGTGTTTTCTAATTATTTTAGTTGATAATCACCTTTAGCTATCAGGAAATAAAGATTACAGATAACTAACCAGAGGGGGAAAAAAGACAGACTCAATGTGATGGTTCATGCACGTGCACAGGAGGTGAACTATAAATAAAATAAAATAAAATAGGCAAATAATACTTAAAAACATTAGCTAAAACAAAATAGAATAAAATCTAATTAAATTAGATTAAATATAATTAAACATAAATTACAAAATAATATAATACATAAAAATAAATAATACATAAATGCACCAACTAAACTAAGCTAAAATAAACTACAATAAATTAAATTAAATTAAACTGAAACAAATCATGAACTCTACCAAACACTCACACTAACTGTCTGGATCTGTTTGCCTACTAGCAACTTAACTATTACCATATGCACCTTGTATTTAATTCTACTGCACTGACAGGATTCATTGCACAATATGTGATTACAATTAAAGGGATTCTATTCTACTCCATAGGTGTGTACAGGTAGCTAGTTGAACATCTGTGTGTGTTTGAGGAGCTGATACTTACATCACCTCCATAGGATGTGCACATGTTTCAGGGCTGAAGAAAGCAGGGGCTAATCTAACATAAACATCGATCTGGTGTTTTACATTACTGCAGGCTTTTTTGGCTCCTCTTGACTGATTCCCCTCCGCTAGAAACAGCAGGCTTTTTATTATTGTTTATTTGCCTTAATTTAGTTTTATTTTCTCGGTCCAGTCAGCTAATGGTTTTCAGCATTCTCCCAGAAGCAAAGCCCTCCTGGGGTGTTTCAGAGTAATTTGGTTCCACCTGAGGAGACACACATGCTTGCTCAAATGCACAATCAATATTAATCGACTTTGAAGGGGGGGTTGGGGGGGCTGGAGGGTGAAGCATGTCTTCAGGTAGATGTTGCAGCCTGGAGATAATAGTTTAGGTAAGCTGAAATGTTCGGACAGTGCTGCCGCGGTCACTGTCGGGGTTATTGATGACCTAGAGAGGCTCTTTGTCTCCGTGTTGCTATTTTATTCATTTTCTCGCTGCCCTCCAACAGCTTTCACCGCCGTCGTTCCATCACTTGGAAAATTTCCTTTCAGACTCTGTTTCTCCAGGCCCATATCAATAATGTGAGATGAATTGAATAAATGTAAGACATAGCTAAGTATTCAACATTTTCAAGGCTCATGTTTCAAGGATCTAGTAGATAGAATATCGATCACAAATAATGCCTTGATTAAAAGTTAACTGCTCCTTAAATAACTTCTGCTAGTCAGTCTTTTAGGACTAGAGGTGACAGCTGTGACTCCACAGTGCTCTAACAAATGACACCATTTTGTGTGAAATCTGCAGGTTTTAAAATTGATTTTATCTATTACAAACACTGCAGAAAAAGAATTTGTAACTGTCATGTTGGTGCAGTTTTGGCCTCCATTTATTCTCAGATTAACAAGGCCTAAATTTTAATGCTTTAAGGTACTAATCGAGGAGATAAAGTTAAGTTTTATAACACATAGTTGGTGCTTGGTATTTATATGTTTGGAGCAAAAGATTGCATTTTAAGTTACAATATTCTTTTGGTCTCAGTTTTGGTTGAATTTTTAACTGAATCTGTATCATTTTTGGCTGTACTTTTCAAAAATCCTCTGCATAATTTCACAATGTGATAATTAGGAAACTCCAAACACTGACCTAACATCAGTCGCACACATAAGATTTGGCTTTTGCTTCTGCTCAAATCAAGAGAGAAAGCTTTTATAGATTTGGGATTTGTTTTTCGAAAACAATCAATGTTCAGCACGGGCAGAAATTCATGATCTGACAGAGGCTTTGATAGCCCATGATGCATTGCAGCCAAACAAGATGTTGCGTTTTGTCTGACCTGTCTTCTTTCATTCTTATAAAACAGTCACTTTAAAGCATCAATCTTTCTTACATGGTCATGTTCATGGCCGTTCTTTTTTGAAGGGAGCTGTTCAGAGTCATTCTGTGAAAATGTACCAACAGCCAGTCAGTAATGGAAAGCCAAGAAAAGCTGTTTCTAGCGACAAAATGACTGAGTGCACTGAGCGCCGCTTGATAAAGTCCTCTGAGAATTCCTTTCCCTTCTCGGTGCCTTGCTCAAGGGCTCCTTTACCTTGAGAGGCAGCAGAGGATTTCACTGAGTGACTCTCTCTTTCAGCTTTGCATTCTGAGCCTGCAGCAGATGTGAAATTATGATCTTCCGGTTACAAACCCACATTTCTAACCTTTAGACCTGAGATTTCGAGGATTTCTGAACTGGCAGGATATTTTTTCGACTTGGCATGACACACAGCCTCTGGCAACTCTGCCAGCTCTCACTGTAACGAACCACAAAGAGCCGGAGGAATCCTGGGGAAAATTTGACTTTAATTTGCCTCCAATCAAAACAAAACCTTTTGCTAGTAAGTGATGCAATCTTCAATCTTAATATCCATTTATTTAGCTTTATTTATTGCATGTTAAACTGCAAATATTTACACTTTCTCCTGCAGTGCAAATGTGATGATTATTTCAGCAACAGTTTGGCATCTATGCATTTCAGTGTTACTAACAGTCCTTATCCATACTGCCAAATAAAAAATACCTGCATTGTTTTAGGTTATCTGCCAGCCTGCATGCTTTGAACTAATATTTGGCAGCTATTGCACATGAGCAATCTTCATTTTAACCTTTTAGCATAAAATCACATTATACACGCTCTGATTCTACCACGTGTGACCTGCATTTTCATTCCACGGTTTATGTTGTATTAATAATAATTTATCCCCCCCACCACCTCCACCCGCTTCCAAACAAATGCTTGGATCCCGGAGTGCCTGCAAAACGCTATCTTGACAAATTCCCATTTAGAGCGGCACAACATGTTGTCAGTAGCTGAGGCGGCTGATTGATGGGACTGATCCATTCAAAGGCCTCTCAGCACACCCAGCGTGAAGACAGGTGAGGTTAAAATCCTGTCACTCAGCAGTTCAACTTCCATTACTTATTCGACACTCCTGCATTTTGGCTGGTGCAACAGAGAGGGGGGATGAACACAATTAATGAAGCTATCTCTTCGGGATTAAGCAGTGCAGCACACACGGCTCTCACTGCACACGCCCGTACCTTAAATGGATTCCCGCTGTATAATATTCCAGCATCCTCAAACCTCGGCTCATGTTATCTCAGTGGAAGAATGCCTGGAGGATAAACAGTTTCGCCTGCCCTTCAGGCAAAGCTTATTTTTCTGCATTTGTTTCAAGATGACTCAGTCAGCACATAACGCAGAACCGCTGCAGGACGGTCAGAATTCGTGGGGTAGAAACTCGCCCATATTGCAACAATCACAGGAATGTATGAGTTAGGTGAGATGTAGCCTTGTGTTCATGCTGTTTGTCTGAGATAAGACAAGGCCAATTTCATATTTTTACCCTTTCGACAGCAGCTGGCAAGTTTTATTCCCGCTGCATGGTATGGCTATTGCTCATGTGTCAGAAGTGAATTCCGCTTGGCAAGATTCACAAACATAGACTTCACTTTGTTTTATGTTCCACTTTTCTTTTTCTTTTTTTTTTTTCCAACAAAGCTCTACTTTAAAAAATGGGGAAATGCACTGATATCTATACAGGCACTCTCCAAAACATCTTTTCAGCAAACAAACTCATAAGAAAAAAGTATGATAAAATCTGTAAAAAATGAAACTAAACAAAAACCGCTGTGTTCAGACTTCAATACAAAGCATAGCCTGCCTCCTAGAAGTTACTTTCATATACAAGAGAACAGTGATAGCGAATATATTTTCAAGGGACGTGTAACTGTGACTAGGACTGTATGCACAAATCATGAACAAATTTTGTTAATTATCCTTAAGTTGTATAATACATTTTGAAATTTCCACCTGAAGAGTTAGAGCTGCAAAACTATAGAAGTCCAAAATGAACAGCACAGAACTCGATGGACTGGAAACACTCGGAAGAAATCTGAAATATAATAAATCTCTTTATCACTAGACCAGTGACATTCAAAAAACTCCGGCAGAATCTGACATTTTTACTTCTGCATAATCAAAAATGCAAATTAGGGTCAATACCAGCCTCATAACAAGGAGTCAGCAAACAATGATGTTTCTGAAACTTTTCGAACTCTTCAAACTTTCCTCAGCTGTAACTGTTGCAAATTTGAAGCAACTTAAATGAACAACAACAAACGCTAAATACATCCAGCTGCGTTTTTACAACAGATATAACCTGATCTTAGTATAGGAGTCTTTTAGTGTGGAAGTGGTTAACATATTTGGAAAGCTGCAAATATGGAGATCCTGAACATATCAGAAATGTCTTCACATATTACTTTTTTACCAAAATATCAGCTTTTCCTGTACAACTTTTATTCATAAGGACTACAGCTTTAGTTTAATTTTATTTAACTTCAATTCAACCAGGAGAAATCCCATTGAGATTAACAACCTCTTTTTCAAGGGAGTCCTGGCTGAGATAGGCAGCAGCAAATACTAAACACAGTTACAAAAGTAAACAGTTAAAACACTAGCAAAAAACAAATACAAAAGATTAAATTCACAAGAAAATTATACAAATAAATGCATTTGTAACTGAAGTTGAGGAAGGAAAAACACTTTGGTTGCAGTCAGGATAAAATTATGGTTGGCTTTAATACTGAAAAAAGCCATAGTTACTTCAGACACAATATTCTTTATTTACATTTAACTAAAGTTGCAGTCTTTCCTTAACTTTTGCTTCCCAAACCATGGGACCAGACATACTCCTTTGTTGACAAAATGTAGTGTACAAAATCTCATTCTCTGCTTATATAAAGGCACAGATTTAGATTATCTGTTGTTGCAAAACTTTTCTGCAATTCTACAGTTTCATTTAGCAGACGCTTTTATCCGAAGCGACGTACATCTGAGAGTAGATACAACACAAGCAAGGATCTAGTTAGGAGAAAACAACCTGGATAAGAGCCACAAAACAAGTTCAAGTGTTAAAATTGGATTGTGGTGCCTACTGGCAGTAATAGGATTAATTTTTTTTTTCTTTGCAGCCTGTCAAGTGCAAAGGTGAGAGCTGGGTTTTTATTTTTTTCTTAAAAACGCTGTTTAGATCACACAAGCAAACTGGTATAACAAATAGGATGACAGAGGGGAAGCAAATTCTGGTTTTATGGTGAGAAAATTGAGAGCTTTATTTGCCCGTCATACACCCCAACCTCCTCCTAAAGACTTTAATGCAGTTCATAATATACATTTTATATATTCTCTCTTGTTTTATTGTACTTTTAGCTGCCTGGTTCCTTGGTGATGTCATCTCTAATTCTTTAGTTCTCTAATTTTGTGATTTTTAAATTTTTAACTGTGAACCCTCCATCTTATTGTTTAATTTTTAAACTACCTAGTTCACTTATTTGACATGCATGCTCATCCAGCCAATTATTCATTTAACTTACTATAATTTTTACTGTTTATTTTAATTGACTGCTCTGATTTGTCTCCTTATATCTTGCTTGATTGTCTGTGTTGCATGTTTTAGCTGTCAAAGCACCTTGTGAATGCTGTTCTTAAGGGTACTATATAAACAAAGTTATTATAACTGTAGCATTTCCATCATTTAAACAAAGCTGCCTTTGAACTCTGTACTGAAGTATGGAATTAATTAGGTTTTACAGAAGTGAAACTCCCAGCAATAAACCAAACAGCTCCAATAACATACATATAAAATGGCTTATCTGTAGTGCACTTTTGAAATACGTCCAGAAACAAAATCAATAATTCTCATAAAATTTGAAAAAAAGTCACAAAGTATAAATCTCTTCAAATAGAATATATTTTAAAGCTGTTAAAAAGGACCCAGAGTGTCCAGGACCTTAAACATAACGTTCACATTAAATGGATTAAACTTTAAATTAAACCGAATCCTCTCTCTGTGTAAAAGTATAAAATGCATTTTGCTCTTATTTGCATTTGACACAGCAGAGTCTCGTTAAGCTCGTGTAACAGCTCCTCTCTTAAAAGCACAGAGACAGGATTGGATTCAACACCTGTACGTAATCGTAACAACCCTGCACAGCAGATGGGTTAAGCATTTGATTTCCATCTATAATTATCTTCAGGTTGACAGTTGCCAATCCACTGTGTATTGTAAATATAATCTCTGTAAGCGTGTTTGTGTGGATTCTTTTTTTTTTTCCCCATCAGAGAGGCTTTGAGAGCAGCTCCGCACACCTGTTTCTGAAAACTTGTCACAGCAGCTACAGTGGTGCCCCTGCTTACCAACAAGAAAGAAACCATTTCACATTTGATTTAGTATTTATGAGTGCATCTTTTTATATATTTATTTTGATCAATGCCGCCGTTGGTTTGTATGATGGAGATCCTCAAATGGCATCTCTAGTAGACATTATAGGTCCTTGGTCCCAGCTGATACCCAGGCAAACCCGAGTGTAGTTGCTGAATCTCAAACGCTACATTGCAGTCTGGAGAAAAAAATGTCATCGCATTTTCTCTATCGTATACATCTCTCTATTGTTGCATTCATCAAGGCTGGAGAAATTACTCACATTGTGGTTAAATGTGATGGAAATGGAAAATCACTGTGCGTTCTGCCTCGATACAAAAAGCAAAATCTCAACAGGATCTGAGCTGAAAAACAGCCATTAGATGTATGAAAAAAGCAGGTAATTGACATCCATGGTGGTTAGCTTTCTTTATGGGCACTCCATGTGCTGTTGTGTTGGTTTGTTGATTGTATTTCTAATGAGAGATATATTCGAAAGAGGTTGAGCTGCCAAGACAATACTGACCCAATCTCCGCCATTCACTCGTTCAACAAGATAAGCCCTGGAGTGTTGTGATTGTTGGCGTGGACGCCACTGGGAGCTTTCTGGGATTACCAGGTCTCACTGTCTTCTCTTTGAGTTGACCCAGCGGGACCCCGGCAAAATGGTTTGATCCCAAACCCCGGACCCCTCATCGCTCCCGGTCAGTCTGCATTACAAACTGACCTCTGAGCCGAATCTCTGCGGTACAGTTGGACATGTGGTAAAGCTGCTGGAAGGCGCTGAGACAAGCCTGAATTACAGCTGAAACAGTGAGACTCAAAACATATTATTTTCCAACACTGGCACTCGTGGGTTTATTTGTTCTGCAGGATGCATAAACATGGAAGCATTTCAACATTTCTGGCACATATCTAAACCTGCGGAGATGCCGTCAGAACTGATCCTTTTGCAAAAGCTTTAAAAGGCATGATTTATTTATTTATGATACGGCAAAACTTATTTGAGCAAACTTTCCCAAGCAGTGTCTTTGGGTAAGAGGTTCAACAATTACAAGGCGCTGAGGATTAGAGAGGTATACAATCAAGATTCGCACCCAAGTGCTGGTCTAATTCTATGTTATTTTTTCACAGGAGAGGAGGACGAAGTGTCTCTTTATTAGGACAGAAGGAAAATCACAATAGACTGATAGAAGGAAATGGTCTCTTCAGTTTCACAGAAAATCACTAAATGAGTTCCTTGAGAGTGCTTGTTTGGGGAGTTCTGAAAAAAAAGTGCAGTGAGTGATGCTCAAAAAATCAGGATCTGAGAGCCTTCATCATATTCGCTTCGTTCAGTCCTCTATCATCATGGATTTAAAGCCTCTATATGTATCATTTTCATGTGATTAAAGCACCCACCACAAGCTTTGTCTGAACACTAATGTAGTCTTTATTTTCTTTCATGATCAGTTGGTCACAATCACAATATAATTAACTACAAGTCGCCGATGTAGAAAAATAGTTTAATCCTACATATAGAGTTAATTATGTGACTAGTGAATTATATATGACTGAAGCTCATGACTCATCACCTATTTTTGCTTATGTTAACAGATTAATTCATTGCTTTTAAATAATTGATTATTTGTTCAGAATATGTTGTGCTAGTTGGTTGTTATGCAGATTTCTTTATGCAAACTTCAACAAATAACAATATAAACGCAGTATGCTAATGATGTTCTTCTCTATCTTTGAGAAAAAGGTAATTCCTCCACCAAGGAGGTGGTGAACTTATGTGACGATTGGCGTTGGTTTGTCTGTCTGTTAGCAACATTACTCAAAAATGGATAAACGGATTTGGACGAAATTTTCAGGGAAGGTGAGAAATGACACAAGGACCAAGTGATTAGATTTTGGAAGTGATGCGGCTTATAGTGTGGATCCACAAATTTGTTAAAGATTTCTGTATCATTGCAAGATAGCGGTACTGCATCACTGTAACTATGACAACAAATGAACACTACGTCAGATGCCTGCTGACGATCACGATTGCGATCCTACGACAAATCGACCGCTGCAGACTTATTGGCACTCAGTCGGAAATGATACAAGGAACAATTGATTAAATTGTGGGGGTGCTTCCGAGTCCCATTAATTCACACCGCTGGCTACATGTTTTGGTCATGTGATTCGGTATCTGTACATAACGCACACATGCATAACATACACCTGTGCTCAGTGCAAGGTCATTTTGTTTGTGGGTACATCTATATTAAATAGTCACATTCTATAGTGCGTGATTTCTGCCACGACTTTTCTCAAGATTTCAGTTGTCGGAAATGATCAGCAGTCTTGGCGGAGTACTGCATTTCTGAGAGCTTTTCTTGTTTGTACTGTGGTTAACAAAAGGATTCAACTTAACCAAATGTGCATTCTTGACCACACCTAAGGAAAGTGTTGCATACCAGGACAACGATCAGATATTGTGACAACAAAACAAACAGTCTATTGAGCAGTGACTACAAAAGACCTTAAAATGCAGCTTTATTTAAATGACACAATACCACAGTTGACAAGGGAAAGGCAAGAACCGGTTGTTGATATGCTGGATGCTGCAGGTGAGATGTGGAAATGAAGTCCCAAATCATGGGCCAGATTCTAAGACTTGACCGCGTTCAAATGTCCGAAAAGCTTCTTTAAAGATCTTTAAGAAACCACCAGGAGAAGTCATCATTCAGAGGCAGCAGGATTTATGGTCAACAGAACATCCAGGAGCAATTCCTAGCAGTGATAACAACACAAGAATTACTGTGGTGTTGTGAGAGTTGCTCATTTTTGCCACGGCTAAAGGGCAAATTATTGGAATGACATGTTTGGCATCATTATACTTTTCTAAATCTATTGGTGAGATCTTGACATCAGATTATCGTATTTTACCTCTAGATCACAGCCTATAGAGGACATCTGCTTCAGGTTATCAATAGGTCATATTTTACAGAGAACATGTCCAGACATGTACAGACTCTACCTTAGCCCCCCTGCACATTTACTCATATTATTTTGTGACAGATTTCATGCATATTACACCATTATATATTGCTATATTTCTTAAGCACCTCTTTAAAAATTATATTGCCTAAAGTTTACACCATTATGTTTTGAGTAGTCCATATTTCATATTTTTCTACAAAGCATGTGATTTCTCTTCACACCAAAAATCTGTTTTACTTTATGATCTTCCAGCTGTGCCCTCCACAGGCACACACACCATACCATCAAAACATCAGTCATTACTAGAATATTCACCATTTTCTATTTCATACGCATGTTTCAGTTTTATTCTTCAGTCTAATAGCATTTGCCATAATAATATCTTTTACTTTTAGTTCATTGTACCCACCCAAAAATATTACACTACATTACGACCGTATCCTGGCACTTGAATCATCCAAAAGAAGATAATTTCAGACAGTTCTGGATGTCTGTCAGTGTGATCCTGTCCCCCCTAAAAATGTCTGCCAACTTCACCGAGCCCTTCAGAAAGAGTGGGACAACATTTCACAGGCAGATTTTTAGGTCCATGACTCCTCTCTTGATCTGTTAATGAACATTTCCAATGTATTGGTTGTTTAATTGCGTCCATTCTGTTGTTTGAACCCCAAACATTTGGATATGGATGAAATATTACAAGCTGCGTTTTGATCACAGCAGTTTGGCGCCGACATGAGAGTTTTGAAAGTGACTTTGAAGTGCCTTTTGTGTCTGAAACATTTCATGGGGAGCTGGACCACAGGCTGACCAGTAAATTGAGAATTTCGCCGATAGCCGAGCTCTGTCTTCACAACAATATAAAGATTGCAAACAGACGCCTCTAACCGCTACTCAATCTCACTGTCCTGTTTATTATCACTTGTGAATAAGTCCCAGTCTGTCCCAGACCGAGGGTTCTGATGTGCCCTGGAGCCGTTTCAGGCTTCAAGATGAAGATCAGCAACCTCTGAGTTGGAGATTTTTCAGTCTTCTGTGCAGTGGAGGGGAGTGAACTGCAGCTGCCCTGGTTAACAATGGCACTGCTGTCCAACTGCAACACTTCTAAATAATACATGTGCATTCATGGCAACCAGTCGGTGGATTATTTTACAGCTGCATTCTGAAATGAAGGTGAAAATCCTCAAACACTGAGGCTGAAAGTGATGATTTATCTCACTATTGATTAAACAGCAATTTATTCATTTACTTTTAGTCTACAAAATGACTCTAGACACAAAATTAATGTCTCAAATTGTTTTATTCAAGTGATAAAACATCAACAAATACAGTTTTGTTTAATAAAATCAATGAATCCATCATCAAAACTGATTAATTCTCTGCACATGTGCTTTATTTATTAACTGCACATCATTTAAGCATTACATGCTGCTTTGTCTTTGATTTTTTTTATGCAGGACTCAGCTCTGAGTCAAACCAGACTTCAGAGTCTGCAGAGAATAACTCACACGCTTTCCCCTGCAAATTCACAAAGTTCTACAAGCTCACATGGCAACCCAACACTCCCGACTATCAAGATCCCTTTTACAGGGGTTCTTGTCATTTTCATCAGTGCCTTCCTCGGTCTCTGCTGCCTGTGTGTGCACTGCTGCGCGCCATGAAAGAGATCTTCGCCGTTGCCTCCTAGGGTGATTGAATATGTGATTTCTTTTTTTTTTTTTTTTTTTTTTGCTGCAGCAGGATTTTAACAGAAAGCCTGTGGTTTTGTACAGTTGCTATAAATTTCCACAAGCCCAGTGAGTTTGGCTGTTTGCTACACATTCCCACTCTGAACCATGTGCCACTAGGGTTGAGGAAATTGCTTTCCTAAAGGATGTTTCTTAAATGATGCATTTTAGAGTTTGTTTTTTTTTAACTCCCCAAAGGCTCGACTGGGGCCTTTGAGACATAGTGGAAAGGTGAATTAAATAAAGCCGGCGTCACACGACAGAGTTCATGATGGTTTGGTCCAGACAGTGTAGGTCAGAACTATCCTAAGGTTTTGTCAGGAAAAAGCCAATTTATGAGGCTGAATTTAATCAGGTGTGTAATTGTACAGTGGTTGTCTGTGTGTGAGTGCATGTGTGCTTTTTAGTTTCCTTCCTTCCAACCAAGCAAGGAGCTGCTTCGGGTAAACTTTGTTTTGACAACCATTTCAATTCCTGCCGCAGAGATCCAGCCTAGGCGCTGAATAGCCTTTTTGTACAGGTGCTGTCCAAGCTCATCAAGAAAATACTGCCTATGAACTTCTGAACTTGAAATGCGCCTATTTTTTTTTCTCCACCGCAAATCATGCGAGGCTTTTGTGTGAAAACACAGTTGAGCAGTGCAATGAAACTGCGTTGATTGTTGTCGTCATTAATGTGTCTGTTACATTTTGTTCCAACTATTCCTTCTCCTTCGCTAAAGTCAGACATAAAACTAAGTAGAACTGGGATCCCTGTCTAATGAAGCATTAATGCAAATAATGTGATTTTTGGATAAGTAGTTAGCCAAACTCGTAATTTAGCATTTGTTCTTTATAGCTGTGCAGTTAAGTGATGTCCGCACATAATCAGGCAGCTGAGTTGCAAATATTTCTGTTTGTGACTAACATACATAACCATGCAGTTCATTCTCTTCATGTTACTGACTGTGGTTGGTGATATCACTTTGAATTATAGATCTGACTTTGCTGTTTACTTGGCATGTCTTCAAGCCAGAAAAAGACATAAGAGGGAAAGATAATACAGCGAATTAATCTAATAGTTGGAAAACCTCTTAACATTCTTTGGTTCGAGCTTTTCAGATGTGAGAATCTCTGTTATTCTTTGTTTTATATCAAATATGCTAAATATATTTTGATTCTGGATGTCTGGTCAGACAAAATAAGTATTTGAAGACATCTTTTTGTGCTCTGCATTTGTGATGAACATTTTAAACTATTTTCCGATGCCTCAAGACAAAGTGATGTCTGGTGAGGAGACTAATCAGTATTAAAAACGCTTAAGGGGGTTCTGAAAAAATGTGGTATGTGTGATGCTCAGGATTTCAGATCTCTATCACATTCAGTTTATTTGGTTTTGTTTATACAAAAGTCAGACAATCCAAGTAAAAACTGGTGTGTATAAGTCTATATCTTGTTGCCAATACAAAACATCAGTACAGTCGTACACAGATTAATCATGTGACTGGTGAATTTCATATGGCTACTTCCATCCATTGTCTTCCGCTTATCCGGGGTCGAGTCGTGGAGGCAGCAGGGGAAGCAGGTCATTCCAGACGTCCCTCCCCCCAGCGACGCTTTCCAGCTCTTCCTGGGGGATACCGAGGCGTTCCCAGGCCAGACAAGATATATAATCCCTCCAGCATGTTCTGGGTCTGTCCCGGGGTCTCCTCCCAGGCGACTGTGTTTGGAAAACCTCCAGAGGAAGTCTCCCCAGAGACATCCAAATCAGATGTCCAAAACACCTCAACTGGCTCCTTTTGACGCGAAGGAGCAGCGACTCTACTCCGAGCTCCCTCCTGATGTCTGAGCTTCTCACCCTATCTCTAAGGCTGAGCCCAGCCACCCTATGGAGGAAGCTCATTTCAGCCACTTGTACCTGCAATCTTGTTCTTTCGGTCACTAGCCAGAGCTCATGACCATAGGCGAGGGTTGGGACGTAGATGGACTGGTAAATTGAGAGCTTCGCCTTATGGCTCTGCTCCCTCTTCACCACGACAGTTTGATGCAACGCCCACATTACTGCTGACGCTGCACCCATCCTCCATCTCACGCTCCACTTTCCCCATAAGGCTACTTGTTTCTGATTAATTGTATAAAATATGTTGTGTGAGTCAGTTTTATGCCGAGTTCTTTATGCAAACTACAACAAATAATATAAACGCAGCATGCTGATCGTTGTCTTTTCTGAATTTGAGAAAAAGGTAAAAATGTAATTTCTACAATGGTGGAAAAAAGAAGGAAGATAAACTGGAAACTGAACTCATCTAACCACAGAATCATCTTCTAATTCCTGGCTGTCCAGTTCTTGTATGTTTGGGCCCCAGGACGCCGGGCTAACCTCTGTCCCTCTTTGATCTGGGGCTGCTTGACAGCCTTGTAGGACCTTAAGCCTTGATCTAAAAGTCGACCATGTACGGTGTGGGTGGAACACTGGACACTAGTTTGGTTTGACCACTGCTGCTGAAGCTCCTGTGATGTCATTCGGCGTTTTTTCCTGTACATGTGGATCAGGATGCAGTCATTTCTTGCTGAAGAAACCTTTGGACGTCCAGATCTTGGTTTGTCTTCCAAGCTGTTGTTTCATCTGTATTTCTGCAGAATGTATCCAACTGCTGAAGGACTGCATCTGCACTTCCTGGCTATCTGGCGGCAGCTGTACCCTACCAGGCTGAGAATCTGTTTCTTCAGGCGTGTTTCCTGCGTTCCTTGTTTTAGCCATTTTCGTTTCTGAAGAACTTTCAGATGTGCTGGTTTTATATCGACACGAAGCATGGCAACAAAAATTGTGTCTTTTAATAAAAAGCACAACCTTCATTTGTGGATCATTTTTGGATGACCCAATACTCAAAATTTCTTCAGTATTTTTATGGAACCAATTAATTTTAAGTTTTTTAATGGCTTTTTAAGGATTTGTTTAGTATTTTGGCTGTGACTGTACTAAACAAAATTGCACTTGAAGACCTAAGAGTGATTCTTAATGCAATATCTCACAAATGCATGGGGTGTCCGAAAACTTCCACCACTGTATTGTGGTTACAAACGGGTTAAACTCAACCAAATGTGCACAAAAAGTGTTTGAGAAGTTTAACTGGTGACAAAGCTCAACCACTGAGTTAACCCACACCTATTCGAACTACATCAAATAACATAAATGCAGCATGGAAGTGTTTTGTTTTCTGACTTTGAGTGTTAAAAATGTCATTGATATTGTGGTTAGAAAAGGGTTAAATTTCTCTAAATGTGCACTCCCAACCACCTAATTAATCCACACCTAAGGCAGGTGTTGTGTACCAGGACTACAATTGGATATTGCTACCAAAACACAGACACTCTGTTGATTAGTGACTATAAAAGTCCTTAAAATGCAGCTTTATTGATATGATACAATCCCACAGATGACAAGAGAAAGACATGAACCGGTTGTTGACGTGCTTAGTTATAATATACCAAAACAAAATCATGTCAGGTATGATTTTTTTCTCAACAAAATGTACCCACAAAGACCGGAACAGTACATTATATCATCACAGATATCGATGCCACAATACAAAGCTCAAAATAAGATAACAAATGATTCCCACAGTTCTCTCAGGAACTGGTCAAACGAAGTGCCATCCGCTGAGACACCTGTCAATCAAGCACCCACATCCCAAACCATATTTCCTCTTAAGCCTCCATATATCCTTGAGGGAGGAAAAAAAGAATCTCAAGGAGCTATTAAGGCTACCGAGACTGAACTTTCAGTGAAAAACATAAAAAATGATATAACTGACTTTCTATGTCAGAAGAGGGGAATTGGAGGATTTTTCATTTGACATCAGTTTTCTTAGAATCAGCATCTGGCACCCATTAGAAGAAATGCAGCTGCAGTTGTCACTTGGTTCAGACAGCCAAATCAAAAGTTGTTTTTTTTTTTCCCTCCTCATTCTTTTCCGAACTTTAAAGCTGACTCTCGCCACTGTAATTCAAGAGTGACATGACAGGATCGGACAGTTTAATGATTTGCTGCCACTACAACAGTGACTGTCATTAATGATGCAGGAGTCCCGTTCCCGCTGAACAAAAGGCGTCTATTCGGATCAACAACTGGATGCTGCAATAGGAAGCTAACACGAGAGTTTCACTGCCGCTAATGCCGCTTTTGTGGTAGTCTTCTCTAGTCAGAGAGCAGCGCGAGGAGGCGAAACACCTTCCATTTACTGAGAAATCTGTTATTTTCTTGGCTCTCCTCCATGTTTTAGTGAGTCACGAGTGGTCAGGCTGAGCTGCACTTTTGGAGCTGCTGCTTGAATTACATTTCACACCACCTGTGTTTTCAAAATGTATCTCAAGTGTTTTTCTCCTTTCACATGCACATTATGGTAAAATCATATCAAGAAGAAAATCTTATAGTCCTTAACATTTCACAATCTTCCCCAATCAAAATGGAGTTTTCACAGTTCGGCTCAGACATTTTCTTTTTTTCCTTTCTCCATGACAACTGACAAAAACTCCATTAGCTGAAGAAGACTGTAAGACACAGGTGAAAGGCCCAGAAAAGATAACCAAAGAAACCTCTAAAGAGGAACATGAAATGCACCTTGAGTTCAAAATTTGTGTATTTACTCTGTATTTGCCAAACTATCAATCCCGGCACCACAAACTTTTACGCTCAAGTGATGCAACACTTGTTGTAACAAACCAAAAGTTTGGTTTATAAAGAATTAAAATCTTGAGTCATTTTCAGGAGGTTTGCTCTGTAGAAGTTGGATAAGATTCATTTCATATAAAAGATAGAGGTTGGCAGTGAATCTTCACCAGAACATATAATAGCAGTAGTTTGTTGCAGCAGAGCAGCAGTTGTTTTCCAGTATAATGCATATTTTTTTTATATTATTTACCTTTATTAAAGCAGGAAGTCCTATTGAGATTAAAAATCTCTTTTATGAGGGAGACCTCTGGCCAAGGTAGCAGCCATACAAGGTTTAAAAATTATATAAAACAGATACATGATACACAAATAAATAGTAAAAGCTATGTAAGGACAGCGACCTCTCATACATATATAATAGTAAATATAATAATTTCCTTTACATAACCAACAACAGTACCATGAACATCATTCAGGAATACAGCTATCTTTAAAAAAAATGCATTTGTTCTAATAGAAGTTATGTCAAATCAAACTTAAAATGATGTTCAAATTTTGTATAGACAATGCAGAGAAGAAAAAGAAAAATATTAAAATTGGAAAATCAAGTGTTACAATCCTGGGCTATTGTGCTCCTTCATATGTTTTGTGTGATTATTCATGATCTGGTTTAACATGTACAGACGTGAACAAAATTGTTGGTACCCCTCAGTTAATGAAAGAAAACCCATAATGGTCACAGAGATTATTTGAATCTGACAAAAGTAACAATAAATAAAAATTCTATGAAAATTAACCAATGAAAATCAGACATTGCTTTTGAACTGTGGTTTAACAGAATTTTAAAAAATAAAGGCCTGGACAAAAATTATGGTACCCTTAACTTAATATTTTGTTGCACAACCTTTTGAGGCAATCACTGCAATCAAACCATTTCTGTAACTGTCAGTGAGATTTCTGTACCTCTCAGCAGGTATTCTGGTCCACTCCTCATGAACAGACTGCTCCAGTTGTCTCAGGTTTGAAGGTTCCTTCTCCAGACGCCATGTTTCAGCTCCTTCCACAGATGTTCAATAGGATTTAGATCAGGGCTCATAGAGGCCACTTCAGAATAGTCCAGTGTTTTCCTCTTAGCCATTCTTGGCTGTTTTTAGCTGTGTGTTTTGGCTCATTATCCTGTTGCAAGACCCATGACCTGCGACTGAGACCAAGCTTTCTGACACTGGGCAGCACATTTCTCTCTAGAATACCTTGATAGTCATGAGATTTCATTGTACCTGCACAGATTCCAGACACCCTGTATCAGATGCAGCAAAGCAGCCCCAGAACATAACAGAACCTCCTCCATGTTCCACAGTAGGGACACTGTTCTTTTCTTCATATGCTTCATTTCTGCGTCTGTGAACACAGAGCTGATGTGTCTTGCCAAAAAGTTCCAGTTTTGTCTGGTCTGTCCATAGGACATTCTCCCAGAAGCTTTGTGGCTTGTCAACATGCAGTTTGGCTAATTCCAGTCTGGCTTTTTTATGATTTGTTTTCAACAATGGTGTCCTCCTTGGTCGTCTCCCATGAAGTCCACTTTGGCTCAAACAACGATGGATGGTGCGATCTGACACTGATGTACCTTGACCTTGGAGTTCACCTTTAATGTCTTTAGAGGTTGTTCTGGGCTCTTTTGTTACCATTCCTGTTATCAGTCTCTTCCATTTGTCATCAGTTTTCCTCCTGTGGCCACATCCAGGGAGGCTGGCTACAGTCCCATGGATCTTAAATTTCTGAATAATATGTACAACTGTAGTCACAGGAACATGAAGCTGCTTGGAGATGGTCTTATAGCCTTTACCTTTAACATGCTTGTCTATAATTTTATTTCTAATCTCCTGAGACAACTCTCTCCTTGGCTTCCTCTGGTCCATGTTTAGTTTGGTACACACCATGTCACCAAACAGCACAGTGACTACTGTAACCCTATAAATAGGCCGACTGACTGATTACAAGTTTGTAGACACCTGTGATGCTAATTAGAGAACACACCTTGATTGAACATGTCTCTATGGTCACATTATTTTCAGTCTTTTCTAGGGGTGCCATCATTTTTGTCCAGGCCTGTTTCATGAGTTTATTTTTTAAAATAACTCTGTTAAAGCACGGTTCAAAAGCAATGTCTGATTTTCAGTGGTTAATAATTTTCATAGAATTTTTATTTATTACTTTTGTCAGATTCAAATTATTTCTGTGACCTTTGTGGGTTTTTCTTTCATTAACCGAGGTGTACCAACAATTTTGTCCACGTGTGTATATTGCCATGTGCAAAACCACTGCTCCTCCTCCGTCCTGCCTCGCTGATTGGACGGTATCACGGCACCGTTATCCAATCAAACTGCACCATCATCACAGCGTCTGTTGAAAAGTTCAAGGGCGACTGGGACTCGGTGTCAACAGTTCACCACTGTGTGTGCTTATGATTCAGTGATGCTTTTTTAGTACCAGAGCCCGGGTTAGGTTAAGGAGTTTGGTTACAAACACATTTGTGGTTCAAGTAAATGTTAGACATTGGGATTAGAGGTGCCTCTCCTGTCTATAATTTCTGTTTAGATAGTGAGTGCAGGTAAATGACTGTAATGTACCATAATTAAATGAATTAGAAGTCCTCCACTCTCTTTCTGCCATCACAAAAAAACATTAAATTCATTAAAATCAAAACCACCTTTGGTACAAATCATGGCTTAAACCATGGCTCATGTGGTAGAACAGGTTGTCTGCTTATTTCAAGGTTGGCGGTTCAATCCCCTGCCCTGAAGAGTCCCTGGCCAAGAACCTTAAAGTCGTCATTGGTGTGTGAATGGGTGAATGATAAACACACTGTAAAGCTCCTTGAGTACCGCTAAGGATAAACAAGTGCTCTGTAAGTGCAGACCATTTACTATGACCTTCTGGTTGTTTTTCTGTTACTTCCATTTCCTTTAAAGAGACGGGCTATAACACGGAGTATAGAAGCACAAACAGCAAAGAGGTAAAGTTGTTTGGTAGGGAAGGAAGAAGGGCTGAACAAATAAATATTTCTGAAATTGCAGCGAAGCCGAGTGCAATGCCCAAATTGCAGAAGCAGCAGTGGTTTTTTGATAATAATAAAATGTCACCACAGATAATTTCAAATGACGCATTGTGGTGCTGCAGAGATGCTCCAAACTACAAATTATATTCTGCAGACATAAAAACCATGCATGTCAAAACCCCAGCAACAATCACATCATCATTTTAATATAAATTCCTATTAAAATCATGACTTAAATACTGAGATTTTTTAAAAGTGTGCCCATGTAGAAGCACTGATGCACAGTGACTGCTGTTCCTTGTATATGTATTTATGATATAAAATATTATAGCAGGACACATCTAACAGCAGCTTCGAAGCAAATCAACACAGCTGTTACTATTGATAAAATAATACCCATAAAGACTTCCTGTTTAGTGGTTTTCCATAAAACTTCAGAATAAGGGTATCTTCCAGGTAACAGCAGCTGAATGTTTTTTTTGTTTGTTTTTTTTTTTTTTTTGTCTTTAACAGGGACAAGACTCTCACAAAACTAACTGGAGGAAGTTTACAGAGTAGGCTTTTAAAAATAAAAGCCCATAGTCAGCTATCCTATAAGGTAAACTAGATTTCTTTAACCCTTGTGTTGTCTTCAGATCCTGTGCACTTCCCTTGTCTTCAGGGTCAAAAATGACCCGCCTCCACTGAGCCTCTAAAATAGAGCAGCTTAATTGAATTTTCAACCAAAAATCTATTTTACATGAAGAAACAACCTGTCATGCATCACACACTTTGTTAATGTTTTAGTTTTTTGCTCTTCAGAAGGCAGAAAGATTGTATTTAATAAATGGACACCACTCGTTTTTATGGCATCACACACGTTATAACTATTTTCTCTGCTAAAGTAGAGGTTTATTATCACTATTATTGTTGCTAAAGGTACTGCATAGGTGTAAACATTATTTGTTTAGCAAGAGATAATACTTCTATATCCTAAGAAAGTACCAGAAATGTGCAGAAAGTAGCTTTAAATGCATTTTTGAAGAGAAACACCAGTGTACTGTACAATGGAATGGAAAACTACAAAACTCAACTGCAAAATGCTGGTCTTCTGACATCTTTTGAATCATTGCTCCTACTCATAAGGTACATAACAATAATAAGAATAAAATGAAATAATAGATGTAAAACAAAAATATGAAGAACATATTAATCTCTAATTAGCATATGTCAGACAGTATACAGGTGTGTGGCATAGACTTTGCAAATGTATTTCTTATATATGCAGCACACAGTATTTGTTTTACAGTCCTTGTTACTCCTGGATGTCTGAAAGAAATCTGATCTATGACCTGCTGAGTGCTGAAACCTGAAAACTGCACTCATGGCTTCAGCAAAGAGAGGTGATTGTGGTGCTGTCATCTGCAGAACCTTTATAGCTTCCAAACACATTCCCATGTTAGTAAACGATGCTTTCAAGAAATGTTTCATTTGTTTGTAATTGTTAAATCTTGAGATTTGTTGTTGCTGGGTGATGTGGCACCTGCACAAGAAAGTTTTACTTTTTCTGAGGTCAATCAATAGCACATTCAACCTCCGTTTCTGTGTGTGTGTGTGTGTGTGTGTGTGTGTGTGTGTGTGCGCGCATGCATTTGTGTGTATGTATATTTTGTTTGTGATCTTGAGTTGTGTGGGGTCGTGGATGGGCAACGATGCACCTGCACATAGTTTATCTCAGATCAGTCAGTGGCACGCAATCTAAATTTTTCATTGTGTGTGTGCGTGTGTGTGTATGTGTGTGTGTGCAATGGAGGATGTGCATGTGTGTGTCATTGTGGTTTTAGACATGTGTGATGTGAGTGTGTGCTTTAGTTCACTGTGACTGTGATTTTAAACTGCCAGGTGAAAAATGACCCGACGACCATCTTTGTACACTGTTGATGTTCAGCTTTGATAAAAATATAAACAAAACAGTGTTTCACTTTTTCTAATGTTGGGGTCACTTTAGGAAAACTCATCGAATTTCAAGTTGAATAAAGGTAATTTAGGGGGTTTTCTATGCTATTAAACATGTTTTCGGGTTAACAATGACCTGAAGACAACATAAGGGTTAAACAAAGCCTTAATTCCATAACCAAAATAAATAATAAATAAATACATTTTACAAGAAGTTACCATGGTTCTTTGAAATATGACAGAATACAAATACATATATATATAAACAAAATCCAGAGATGCTAAATAGAATTTTCGGAATATTCGGTCTGTTGAAAATAAAACACACTTTTGAATATTATACATCAACGTATTTTATGTGTTGATAATATTTGCCATCTTGTAGAATACTGGCCTGGATTTTAGGAAGAAGCTGGGTAAGACAGATTTTCAAAAGAAAAGGCCTTAAGTAGTTACAGGAAGTTAGCAGAATTCTAACTGGCCTCACTCACAATTCCTTCAGAAATCGTCTACTTTTTGCTTGTTGTTCAGCCCTGGAAGAAAGCAGTGAGAAACTACACATGAGCAGTTTTACAGCATGTGAACAGTCCATGAAAATATCACACAGAGTCCGTGGTTTGTTGTACTGCAGCTGAAAAGATGAATCAAGTTAAGTGAAGTGCAACAGCTCAGCGCGTGAACGTAAACAGACACGGGATGAGGATAATGTGACAGAAACAGAAGGATTCCTCCATCACTGCGGGGACAGTGCTGGTGCGTTCGCCAGGCTCTGTGGTGAAATATACTGTTTAACTGAGCATCTGTTTACTCTTTCTCTTACTCTTTTTTTTGTAGTAAGAGCACATTTTCTGTGGGTGTAAACAGCATGTGTGTAAATATAGTATATTGCCGCTGATACTATGACTGTAAAGACAGCGTTAGATAAAGAGAGTCTCTGTTGGGTTCGGCTGCTATAGTAACAGTAATGGGCCAAAGACCTTTCCTTTGTGGGTAAATACTGGCCCATTCTTCAAAAAAAAAAGACTCAGTTTACTTAGTATTTGACAATACGAGTCCAATAAATCAACAGTGTTTGAGAATAAAGACGGAGCCATGGGGACACATCCCACACACAGCTTGAGGCTGTTCTTACACAATGGACTCTTCGTGTGCTTTAGTGTGAGACTGATACGCCTTCATTGGGATATCAAAACAGTCACATGAATTGCACTGGAAACTTTGAACTCAAATCTTTTTTTCTCTCTCTCTTAGTATTGGGGGACTGGGAATAAAAAAAAATAAAAAATCCAACATTTTGGGGAAGTTCCTCTAGATTTAGTTCCCAACCGTGAGATTATTTTGAAGATTGCAAAGGCTGAATGTCTCCAGCACACACTGCGGATATTATTGACCATTGTACTGAGAGGACCTCCCCAAGGACGAATCACCTCCTCCCTGTACAGCCGCAAATGGAAAGTGCTTTAAACGGTTTTCACTTCAGCACTGAGGAAGTGCCCTCGTGGGACTCGGAGCTGGAGGGCTGGAGGCAGGAGGACTGCATGATTAGGCTGCTGATCTGATAGAAGGTCGTGATCTGTGGTAGGCCAGAGACGAACACAGATGCTATCAGGATCGTTGTGCAGAGCAGCGATAGTCCTCCAAGACTGTGATGTACGGAGTGACAATCCTGTCACCGCTCACCCCGCCTGCCGTCCCACCGGAAGATATCTAACAGCTAATCGATGCTGATGTAAACCACATTTCAGGCCACTCTGCTCAGGTTTACACTACACATGCTGTAAATTTAACTGTGAAAATGGACTTTAATGTATCTTGTAGGGGCGGGGGAGTGCATCACAGCATTGCGATAATTGTTTACAATCACAGGTGATTAAAGTGAGGCTGGCTTCTTGCCTTTTACTTTGTTGGTTCTGTATGGCAGGGAAGTAAATTCAGTTGCAAAACAGTTTTTATCTCTTTCACTGAGGCTACAAATTGAACTACGTTGGATTAGATGATCACATCACATCTGTTGTTTATGACTCTCAAACTGGAAAAAAAACATCTCTTAAACCTAAAAGCCGTTTTGTAAATTGGTCTGAACTGAGAAAAACATACTAATGAGTGGCACAATTGTCACTATATTCTGTATTTTTGATTGTCACCAGAGGTAGTACACTGTTTAAACTGTCATTTGGTAAACAAGATGCAAATCAAGGAGCAGGATGCTTTATGGATGTACACCATTGTTGCATCAATGGTAGTGGCACAATTATACAGCCAAAAGCAGAAAAAAATGCCAAAAAAGAACATAAAATATCCATTCATTGGGAAATCCACTGTTTTCCCAACATGCTACATGTCCACTGTTGCTTTATTGTGTCAAAGGAGGAGAAAATTTAATCTCACATCTACAGAAAGAAACTTTATTATTAATTATTTTGATTGATTTATTAATATTAAGTTGCAGAGACTTTATATCCGTGTTGATTCAAACACTTGGGACTAAACTATATACACAAAAAACGTTCTGCTTACAGGCAAACCAAGAGGAAATGGTCTCAACAACGCAATTATTTGATTGTAGGGCTGTAGTCAACAAAAAAATGATAATCTTGGTCGACTAAAATCATTGCTACTTGTCCACCAATTGATTGGTCATGAGAGGAAAAGAATTGTGCATGTTGTCTCTGGATTACCACTCTACCTGCTAGCCTTTATTAGCCTTTATGAATTAAGAAAAAAATAACTCTAAAAGCTAGTATTTGCAGCAGATTATATCAATTTAACCTGCTTATTTAATACTGAAATGAACTACAGACTCAGAGCAGACCAGCTGCACATCCAAAAGTACAAATATTAACTGATGAATCCTGCACAAGAGCTACTGATCATTTTTGGGCAATCTTCCATGTTGGTTGTTGAGCTGTGACATGCAAACTGCTGTTTAAAAAGTTTGCTCTCGACTTTTTGGGCCATCTGTTTGAACAAAATACAGCCAAATGTACAAACTCTTTGACAGTGTGTCAGTTAGGTTGGAGACAGTTTGACTCGCCTGACATAAGTTGCCACTGGCCGCTTATTTAGAGCACTTTTTCCGGCTCCTCTGCTATTTGTGTGTTACCGCTTGCAAAATCCACTACGGAAAACAACTGCCTCCAAGTTAGCAATCGAGCACACTGAAAGTTTCAGGTTTTGCAGGAGATTGCGTGGTAAAACAGGTGATCCATCTGTAGATTATCCATTTTTAATGACAGTTCTCACCTCCTGGCATGCAAATGTTCCACCGAAACAATTCCAGCCATCGGTATTTTGAGTAAACACTGAAACTGCATCCTCTGCTTAGCCTCAACCAAGGCAACTGTAGTTAGTTTGTATTTTTCTCCCCAAAGCAGACTGAAAAATGGCATTAAAAGACATTTTCTCATACGACCACGAAGAGTAAATTTCTATCAGTCTGTAGGTAAGTCCAACTTATGGAAGAGTCTGGATGATTATCTGAAAAGGAGTATAATTCAGGAAAATATACACAAAAAGATTCCTTGAAAAATATAATAATATGGAGCAGTACATGTGTCCTTGGGGTTTCTAAAGAGGCATAGAAGTATACAGTTTGACGCTAACAGGAAACGGTAAGATATGAAATGTACAATTTGGTTTGGCTGTTTTTTTCTTTTGTGCATTTTATTTTCTGATATTGTGCCATGTCTGAAAAAAATCAAATAAATAAAGGAATAAAATGAAGTGGAGATGGAGCTTTATGTAATACAGAATGGGCTGGCTAAGCAAGATTAGATACGAAACATTCAGTAAACATTCAGTGAATTAGAGATATCAGTCTCAAATTCAACCTTGAGCAGTGTATTTCCCCATCTGCCAAATATAATGAACTATCTTGGAGAGATGTTAATGTTTCTCCTTATGAAAGCAACAATAGTCCAGCCAATGGGAATTTGGTCAGTTGAGAGCCAATCGACCGACCAATCGAGCATCACAGTCCAGCTACAGCTTACTATGTGAAATGTGAACAGAGAAGAGAAAGATGAAGTGAAAGTGATAAAAACCGAATTGACCATAACTTATTAACTCACTTGAAGTGCAATAAAAGCTTCCTAACAAATGCATCTAAAACCAGAAATGGACAGATGTTAACTGGAAACATCTGAAAGTCAAACATGTGGGGACAAACACAGGAGGGCAGGCGCTGACCTCCACATCAGACTGTGACCTATACATCATTTCAAAAGCAGGCGAGGACAGTTATTATTAACAAAACGTCCAATTTTCATCTGTAGAGAAGCATGAAATGAAAAAAAAAGAATGGTGGAAAACACTGACAGTAACACAACAGAAAGACAATGCATCAAATTATCTTGTTTATTTATTTAACTTTCTATTAAATTACAATACTTATTAAAATGAAACAAGATTATGGCATCCATGTTTCCCCCTATACATATGAATTTCTGTTTCATCACTGCCGCAAATCCAACCACAGGATGAATGTAAATACAAATGAACATGTATTTGAATAAATATTGTCTTACATAACACGTGTTTTCTGTTAGTGTCTAGAAAAAGAATAGGAATTACTCATCGTTTCAAAGAAGAATGGCTCAAAAACTGCACATTCATTCGCTTCGACCACAAAATCTGCGTCTAACCTTGGCCTTCTGCTGCGTTCAATGCAGTAACTGGAGGAATACAATCTTCCTTTAAGGGAAACATCTGTGTTTTAAATGTTTTCCACTAATTGCCGACATTTATTTACCACTCGAGCCTCTTTTCCCGCTGCAACCGGACAGCATGTGTTGTGTGATACTACGTCTGATTCACTTTCCTCCTTTTCGCCATTTACAGTTTACCGTCGAGGTTGTACATCAATTAAATACGTCTCTGACAGGCTTCCTACTCAAACATCTATCAGGATGAATTTCGCTCCACTCCTCATCCGTCCTTCTGTGTAAAGACGAGTGATATGTGCATGAATAGCAAAAAAGAAAAGAAGAAGAGGAGCAGCAGCCCTTATTGTCTGCTGTGCTGGCGCTTCTGTATTCTCCACATGGAATACTTCCATTTGAGAACTGAATTGTGTGTCAACATATCCCCGCTTCTCATCTTCCCCGGGGCACTTTTTCTCAATGCAAAGCTGGCTTTAGCCCCTGCTGACCTGTGTAGTTCTGCAGGAAGAATCTGTTAGCCCTGGGAGAAACAAACACAAAAAACAGTCTCCTTTCTAAGGCTGTCTTTAATAGTAATGTGGGCCCTGTGGGTGTGCGCCGTTTCCTCTCAGCTCCTGCACAATATCTCCCCAGACCAGCAACACTGGATTCATTGAATCTAAGGAGAAGAGACTAAAATCCTCCCTTCAGTGCCGTTAATCCAAAACATTGCAAACATCTTTAAAAAAAAAAAATGAAACTCCATATGTTCGGTGTGTTGGGAGAGTCAACTAAAGCGGTGTCGAGATGAAACACTATTTGCTCTCTTTACTCATTATTCTCTCGGCTTCGGCGGCCGCCAGCCACAGCAGGTGTAACAAAGACAAATGACCCAACATTAGTCATGTGAGATGTCATCGCACACTTCATTAAAAAAAATTATAAAAATCGCCCGACTCACTTGCCGAGCCCCTATGGCTTGATAAAAATCTGCTTAGCGTGTGTGTCAAGAGTCCATATTTTCTTACAGAGGCGGAGAAGGTATGGGAGTGTATCATCTGTCTCATCAGAGAAGACAGCTTGACTTTGGACAAGGACGCGTCGAAACACCAGCAGCGCCACATGGGACATCTGGATTTTCACACTTCTCCACACCCATGTGTAATCAACAGCGACAGGCGAGTGAGTGACGGCATCAACTCCCGAGTCTGAATACTCAGGTGGACAATGATTCCTCAATCATCTCTGTGACTGGAACAGATCGCCGTCCTTGCTGCGCCGCAATAATACTTTAGTCACACAAGTTGGAGCGCCGGTCTTTTTTGGATTGTGTCAGTTAAAAAAAAAAACGCGTTCGCTTTGTTTGTTTATTGGGAGATGGCAGGTTATTTAGAAGACGGGTGACAGCTGCATTGTGATGATAAGGTTTTCATGAAAATGCCGTCCACATACAATCACACCCAATAAAGAGCCATCTTTTCTCATATATCAAGTGTGAAGGAGGACAAGCCAGGTACTGATCAAAGTTAGGAATCTGAAAAATATCAATATTCCACTTCTTATAATAGTATTCTCATGTTATTGATATAAATATACTCTGTCATATTTTTCTTATTACAACATAAAGTCCTCCACCTCTATGGAAACAGCACAAGTTAGAAGTAGACAGAACTGAGAAATATCTTTTTTGCAGTCAAAGAAAGTTATATCGCCAAGAAACAAAAAAATGAAGAACTTTTAAAAATGTATTTATCAAAAATCGAAAAGAACTAGAGTCCACATGTTTAACATTTTTCCAAGTGTCCACAAGGTTTACCAATATTGGAAAAAATGTTGTCTCTTTGTTTTCATACTTGTCTCCTTTCTGCTCTCTGTAAACACTGTCTGCAGCTCAGTCAGAAGTTTGATTGTTTTGTCAAATGACTTTTGGTTGCAGCAGCGTTTCTTTTGGCTTCACGGTTACGCCAAAAAGTGCAGAATTTTCCTCTCTTTATAGAGTCTGGTTGTTACTAACAATTTATTTTTTGACATTTTTAAAAATAAGACTTGAGAATAGAATAAAGAGAATATAGAGACTGATAAAATATGATTCTAAAGTTGGGTAAAATTTAGTTTTCCAAAGGAACAGCACTTAACAGATGGTAGTAGTAGTAGTTCAAGGGCCATTGCAAATTTGAAAGCGTTTCTTTCCGTTTCTACAGTTTCTGGTGCTGATAAATGGCATATTTTTGAAAATGCACCACAGAATCTAGTGTAAACGGTTTATTTTTTCAGAATTTTTACTTGTGACTTGTAGAATTCAGAGTTTGGATGAAATATTATGATTTTGTTTATTGGGAGATGGCAGGTTACTTTTTGCTCCTGTCATATTTTTCTTATTACAACATAAAGTCCTTCACCTCCATGGAAACAGCACAACCTAGAAGTAGACAGAACTCAGAATTGTCTTTTATGGAGTAACAAAGTTATTTTGCCAAGAAACAAAAAATAAAAGTTGATTTTCTTTATTTCACGAAAAATTTTAAATTAGGAATCACAGTACAACATTGTTCCAAGTGGCTACAATTGTTACCAAAACTGGAAAAAACAAACAAAAAAACTAAAACGGTGGCTCTACATACTATAGATGTCTTACAAATTACATTTTTGATTTGTTTTCCCCACACTGACTGCAGTTCAGCCGAGAGTCTTAATGACTGGTGGTAGCACCAAAAAGTGCAGATTTATTTATTTAACTTTTTACAGAGGCTGCTTATTTCTAATGTTTTATTTTTGACATTAAAAAAAAAAAACTTGTGTAAAATAAAGTGATTTTAATAAAATATCATGACTTTGTTTATCAGGAGATGGCAGGTTATTTAGAAAGATGGGTGACAGCTAAATATATGGCAACATTAAATATAGTATTGACATAAATATACTCCTACTGTTGACTTTTTTGGAAGTTTCCGGGCCCTTCTTGCTCAATTTTTACTCACTGTGGGCTCATTTTTGTGTCTGATTTTTAATTTATTTATTTTTTGGCAAATGTCTGTTGGTAGCAGCAGAGTCTCTAATGGCTTCATCGTTGTGCCAAGGAGAGCAGATTTTTTTTTTCTTTTTTACAGAGTGTGATTATCAATAATTATTTATTTGTTGCCAAATTTCTAAATGAGACTTGCTGAATAAAGTGATTTTGGTTAATTCACAGCATTAAGTGAACCTCTCTGTTTTTACAGTTCCTGGCTTTGATAAATGGTGTAATTTTGGTGATTTTAAAAAAGAGAAACAAGCTTTTCAAAAACTTTTTTGACAGAATCTGGTGTAAACTGTTTTTTTTTTTTTTTTTTAAATGATTCATGTAGAATTAAGGGATTTTGGTGAAATATTAAGGTTTTAAGCTTAGATAAGATTAAGGTTTTCAAAGAGATGACGCATCACTGAAGAATACTTCAAGTGCCACTGCAAATCTGAAAGTGACTCTTGCTGCTGTTCACTGTCTGATAAATGGTGTAATTTTGGTAATAAAAACAGGAAAAAACACGCTTTTCAAATCTGTTTTGACAGAAACTGGTGTAATGTGTTTATTTTTCACCATATTTTTAAATAAGACATGTAGAATAAAAGTGATTTAGTTGAAAAAAAATCACAATTTCAAGCTCCTGAACTACATGTGACACATGGTATGAAAGTCAAAAATCCCCTGATTCTGTGTTTATAGTTTCTGACTCTATTAAATGCTGCCATTTTTGGTGATTTTCAAAGATAGCACGCTTTTCGAACCCACTAGTGGTTTTCGGGGGTTCAGAGGGTTCAAATCCAGCAAATATTCTGCCGCCTGGTTTTTGCATATATTATGCAGTAATTAAAATGATTGCTGAACTGCTATCTTTCTAATTTTCTGTTTTAGCAGCATCTTTTTGGTTTTTCAGAGCTCCACACTAAGCTTTAAAGAAACAAGCTGTTTATGGCATTATGCAAATGCTATGACTGATGTGGCAATAACGCTGCTCTCGCTGCTACATTTTCATTTTCCAGCTGGACACAGTGATGCTGCGCAGAATTCCTTAAGCCGACAACATAATATAAGACACACAGGTGCTGAAGAAAGACGCAGACCGAACTTGAACTGAACTTGATCAAAACAAAAGCACACAATCAGATGACTCGCATTGATGAAAATAATTAGCATGCAGGGACGTGACTGGCTGGAGAAGGACGAGTCCTTATTTGTCTGACTATGCAAAGTACAGGGTGTCCCCAAAGTCTGGACACGACGAAATCTTATTAACAATATTTTTTTGCCTCCACAGATTTAATATTGCTTCATTGGAAGAAGAAAGAGTTGAAGCAGTACTTCTCAGTGGACCTGAAGGATGGACATATCGAAAGACAGGGTTAGGGTTAGGGAAGGGTTAGAGAGCAAAAGTACGGATTTGTAGCGGGTAAAGGTACATCAAACGCAATACACATATATAAGGTCAGTAGAAGTACAACATAGACTTATACATGTGTTTCATCAATTACACTAAAGCTTTCGACACAGTAAAACATTAAGCAGTAATCCAGAAGGACATAAACATAGATGGAAATGATTCACAAATTATAAAAAATCTCTATTGGCAACAAAGTGCAGCAGTGAGATTAAACAATGACATTGTTGAAGAACAACCAATAAAACAAGGACTCAAACAGGGATGTGTGCTGTCACCTGACCTGTTCTCCTTGCACAGTGAAAACATCATGAGGAAAATAAAAGGTTTACCGGGATTAACCATCGGAGGTTGTAACATAAATAACATACGTTACGCAGATGACACACTGCTGTTAGCAAACAGCGAAGAAAATTTGCAAACTATACTATACATACATAATACAGAGAGCCAAAAACTTGGTCTGTCTTCAAACAAAAAGAAAACAGAAGGAATGGTAATTTCAAAGAAAAATGTCATTCCAACCTATAGACCAAGAAATACTGAAGCAGGTTCATCATTTCAAATATCTCGCTTCATGGATAACATCAAATGGGAGGTGTGAAACAGACATCAGATGTAGAGTAGCAATGACAAGAACATTATTTACAAAAATGAAAAATATATTGACAAATAAGAAAATAGCAATTAGCATCCATATGAAGACTCTCAGCTGTTACATCCTACCAGTTCTGATGTACGGATGTGAATTTTGGAATGTAAATAATAAAATGTCGAACAAAATCACTGCAGCAGAGATGTGGTTTTACAGACGCATGCTGCGTATATCTTACACGGACAGAATAACTAATGAAGATGTTTTAAAAACACTAAACACAAATTATACACTACTGAACAAAATTAGGAAAAGGCAAGCAATATTTTTTGGACACATAAGAAAAGAGACCTTGGAATATATTGTCACAACTGGAAAAATTAATGGGAAGAGAGGACGAGGCAGTCAGAATGAAAATGATAGATGGACTGACATCACGGCTACACATGGAACGAGCAACAGTCACAATGCAGAGAGCAAAAGATCGGAGGAGCTGGAAAGAAATGATCGCCTATGCTGAATGGCATGGCACTTGATTGATTGATTGATTGATTGATTGATTAGGGAAGTAATTTTTTTGGAGATAGCATGAATTTTAGCCATGATTAATTCTTTAGTTTCAGCTGATACATTTGTTCGTCCAAAACGGGGTTTGTCCATGACACTGCCCATTTCTTAAACTTTTAACCACCTTTGCCACTGTGGAAAAACCAACTGGAATCCTCCTGGGATGACAAGCATTAAATTCATCTCCCATCTTTTGATATGTCCAGACTTTAGGGACACTTTGTAGTTCATGAGTGGTTGAAAGTGCACTGATTTTGTCCACAAAATGAAGTCTTAAACACATTTTCTGGCTTTTTTTTTTTGTGCTCTTATGGCCATACTCTGCAAAACAACCTGTAAATGTTAACGCCTCTACGTGAATAAAAGGCAAACAGGATGAGAGAATGAGAAAGTCCAGACAGAAGTGCAAGAGATGCATCATTTCAGAGGCATTAAGCGAGACGCCATTCAATCTTGTCTTGCCCGGCAGAGCATGTCCCTCTCGTCTGTCACTTCGGCTTTTTTTTTTTTCCCTTTCTACCAGCAGTTTTTGAGCCAAAGGATGCTATCGTTGCATCTCCCATCACAGCTCTCTCCTGTTCCCATCACGCACTGGACATCATGACATGGTTAAATCAGCATACTTGACACTGATCATTGTCCCCTCGATAAAAGGCTGCTGTCCAGTCACTCCTATGCTGATGCCAGTTAGAGCCCGCTGCAGCAGCTGAAGTTCGTGAGAAACCAAGGGCAAAAAACACACACAAAGCTAGCTTTTTGGGCCAAAAAATTCCTGGTTCAAATAGTGAGAGCGCTGGCAGCTCTGGATGTGGAAGACTGCCCAGTGACATTGTGTGGTGGACGGCACGACGATGCTGAGATAGATGCTAGATAATGTTAGTTTAGTTTTTACCCAACAACACATGTGGCCAAGTAAACACAGAGAAGTTATTTGTACTTTCAAAAACCACTCATCAATGACAATCAACACCACAATAAACCTGAATACACTAAAACGGATGCACGGGGTGCAAAAAATGGATTCTTTGTTGCTTCGTATCACAGCTTGGCCTTGACACAATGTCCTCAAAATGGAAAAAAAGGCAACAAAAAGGAAAAAAAAATCTCAGTTATGGTGTGAGTTCAATGCTGTCGTATTGGTTTTTCACACCAGCTGACAGAGATATGATTGTGAAATGATAAAATGAGACTTAGAAGGGGATACTGAAAGCTCTTTTTATCTGAAGGCCACAGTGTTGAACAAAGTTAACGAGAAAGATTCACCTGCAAGTGGATTACCTCTCTGCTCCAGGAACTGGCCTATTTCAATCGTTCTTACAAAAGGGAAATAAACTCTATTTATTCTGACAGATATGTTTATTAATACCATGCAATTTTGTTGATTAATTCTTTTAATTCAATAATATCCTTAAAATCATGTTGTCTTTTGTCATAAGATCTACACTTTACTGCATGTGGTGAACACATACCATTAAAAAAGGTGAAGGCAGTGCGAATAGTTGAGCAATTACAACAATTTCTGTGATTCTGAAGGCTGGCATTTTGTAAAATCCAACTTTATCAACTGACCCGTTCTCCATAAAATCAGGTTTTAATACAACTTAACACTTTCTCAATTAACATACCTTTGCCATATATTTTACTGGTTGTAGTCAACCAAACATATTATATGATAGGGTGAGACTTGTAACCTCGGTAACCCAGAAAAATGAAGAAAAACTTCAAATATATAGTAAAAGGATTTTATTTGAACCAAAATTATGACATGTTCCAAAATCTAACCAGGAAATTTGGTGCTTAAAGTTACCATTAAGAAAGTGTCACCCCAAGTCAAACATTTTCTTAAATTTAATGATGTAGTTTTGCTACCTAAACTTTACCGACCAGAAAACAACAGCAAAAAATAGCTTTAAGCTAACCTTCTCCACTCCTACCTCTAACCTGAAGCCTTCCTTCATAATCATTTAAACTGAAAAAACAATCTTTCTTTCAAAACTAAATTGTTTCTTTCAAAACATTAATAAAAATGCAGTTTAGTTGTACAGAAACATAATTTAGCAGAGAGAAAGTTTGCATTAACACACTTCAGACTGACAGCTTGTCCACCCAACCTGTTACAAATGAATAATGAAGCACTTTTAATCAGCATTCTACTAATGAAGTGTCAAAACAATGTCATGATATTTGTGGGCTTGCTCACCGTAAGTATTAACTTCACTTAAAGCAACTTTTATAAACAGAATTTACAAGGTGCTTTACAAACCACAGTCTAATATAAGGATGATATTCAGAAATAAAGTGCATAGAAGCAGAAGTAGAATGATAACCTGTCATAAAAATGAGAAAACACAAATATTTTAGAAATCTTATTTTGTATGACCTCCTTCGGCCCTGATAACAGCCTGCATTCTTGCTGACATTATTTGTTATGTACTTTTCAATGGTCTCTTTGTTATTGAGTTCTAAAACGTCTCTATTTCCAGAGACTTGCTTTGGATGAAACTTTTGTGCCATCTACTTTTGAATTCAATAAATCCCAGATCTGTTCAACAGGATTCAAATCTGGACTTTGACTTGGCCAGTCCATCAGTTCCAGAACTCCAGATTCCTTTTCCTTCACCCAGTAGTCCACACACAGCTTTGAAGTATGCTTGGAGTCATTGTCTTCTTGGTATATGAACCCTCGACCAATGAGATTCAATCCAGAAGGGGTTTCGTGATGCACCAAGATGTTGTGGTCGACCTTCTTGTTCTTGATACCATCCATTTGATCTAATTTGTCTATGCCGTTTCCACAAATGGAACCCCTTACTATAATGGAACTTCCACTGTGTTTCACTGTGGGTGCAATGCGTCTAGCATCAAAACGTTCTCCACCTTTTCTGCGGACATAAACACGACGATGCCGACCAAAGAGCTCAAATTTGGACTCGTCCGTCCAGAGTACCTTCTTCCAGTCAGTCTACAGTTCAGTGTTTGTACTCCCTGACAAATTTGAGGTGTTTTTGGATGTTTGCAGGGCTCAATAATGGCTTCTTAGCAGCTATTCTCCCCTTTTAAGACTCGTTCCTTCTGCTTATCGCCATTTTTGAGACTTTCTAAGATTCTGATATAGAAGCATTAATCTCTGTCTGAAGATCAAAAGTGGTCTTCCTTTTGTTTCTAGTACTTCAAATCTTGAGGTGCCTGATATCTGCTTCAGTTAGCTTTCATTTTCAGCCTCTTCCTTGGTGCATTTTGTAAGTATCAGTCTCTGCAATTGAGTCCAAGGCATACTTGACCACACTGTGAAAACATTTTATGTCTTCCCTATTTGTCTCAAAGACCCTCCAGCGTCAGGAAGGGCTTTAATTTGGAGTGTCTTTCTCAACAAGTTCCCTATGCTTCACCATTTTGAACACGAGTGAGGAATTTCAAATTTAACTCACATTTTTATACCCAGATTTGAGCCAGCATGCTGGAATTCTCTGAGTAGTCAGAAATTAATCAAGAACCACTAAATCTTTCTTTTTTTTTTTTTTTTGTTCAGGAATGCAAGCAAGCAACTGTAATTTGGCATCTCAATCAATAAATAATAATGTGCTTCACTATTTTGTCAGTTTTTTTGTAAAATAGTAAATTTGAAAATTCATGGATAACACAATAATTATATTTCAGCATTAAAGAGCTTGCACATGCTGGCAGATTAACCGTTACAGAAAGATAGAAAAATATCCTTACACTGGGTGGTGGTCTAATAAATGCTGCACTTTTCTGATGATTAAACCTCTCAGGCTATTTCCTGATTGACAGTATGCAGCTGTAACTGTTACAGTAAGAATTATGGTCAATTAGACACTTTGTAGTGTTATATCTTTAAATATACACCACAAGTGTTAAAATGTTAATTTCTTTAGTTTTCTGTGACTCCAGAGCGGAGCTACATACTGAAATGTTGTGTACAGTTTCACCTCAAGCTCACAGGGATGAGGCCATACAGAGAATTACCAGCTGAATCTGCAGTCTTTCAGCTTTACAGAGCTTTACCCAGACGTTGTAAAACATTGTTTAGCCGTCCGGCCCACAGCTTTACCGTTTTGATTCACTCTCTGTCATTTCCAGCCACAGCGGGCAGCTGTTTTCACAGAAAAAGCTATAAATATCTTTGTGCACGTCAGACAAAGTTTGTGATTTAGCAGCTAAACGGAGATATTTCCCTCAGGAGATGGCAGGGAGCTAAAAGAAACAGAATAACCGACTTGCATTCATCAGGCGGCGAGAAACATGAGTCTAAACTTTGCAAAAAGGCTCAGAGGTTTGTAATATCAGCTTGAAAAGGTGATGATGTCAGTGTTGTGTTCAGTGGTTGTAAATTATGCCTTGCATTAGATGGGAAGTAAATGCATTTATTCCTACATGTTGCAGCCTCTTGAGCACATCCTCCTGTGTTGCTGCATTTATTAAGTATCACATATAGATGCTTTTATGGTCTGGAACTGTAAGTGGGATCTGATATAAGATCATCTTGGCTTTTAGCTTTCATCTCGGCACTGTAGTGGGGAAAAAATGCTCTATTTACAGACAGGTTCTGTCCGTGTTTCTGGAATTCTTTGCTTTCTGCATTCGCGTTGAGCCAAAAGAAAACCTCCAGATTGACAGTGTCCTCTAATCTCTTTTGTTCTTTTTGTACCCGAGGTCACTCTGTACCCTGATGTACTATCAGTATTTAACTGAAGTGTCGTTGTGGTTGTATGAGTATCTGATCCCCTGCATATTCCATGATTTCAGCCACATACAAAATAACAGCAGGGTTTGTTTTTTACTGCAAAGACAGAATATCAGCAAAAACATCCAGAAAAACACATTATCTTACAGTTTTAAATTGATTTCCAATTTGATCCTCTTCCTACCAGCAAGAATTCTGGCTCCCATTGACTGGTTCTGTGGCCAAGATGCACAGATATAAGCCCATTCTGCTTTAAAAACTAGTCATTTGAACTGGTTACATGTAAATGCGTGAAAGAAACCTGTCTAAAGAGCCACACTGCATCTTCAACATCACAAAAGACACAAGACTGTAGAGCTTCACAAGGCTGGAAGGAGCTACAAGACCACCGGCAAGCAACTTAGTGGGAAGGTGACGACTGTTGGTGCAATTATTCGCAAATGGAAGAAAGAAAAAACCCCAACGAATCGGCCTCGGTCACCTTGTGCAGTATCTATGATCATCAGAAGGGTCAGGGATAATCCCAGAACTAAATGGGAGGGACATGGTGATGATCTCAAGGCAGTTGGGACTACAGTCCCAAGAAAAGCATTGGTAACACACTGCATTGTAAAGGTGTGAAATCCCACAAGGTCACCCCACTCAAGAAGGCCCATCTGAAGTTTACCAATGAGTGTCTGAATGATACCCAATAGATTTGGTTGTGATGTAGTCAGATGAGACCAAAATTGAGCTCTTTTGCATCAATTCGACTAGCCATTCTGGTTGTAACCCCAACAAAACCATCCCTACAGTCAAGCACGGAGGTGGAACCATTATGCTTCAGGGCTGTTTCTCTGCCAAAGATACAGGATGACTGCACTGCATCAGGGGAAAAATGAATGGAGCCATGTACTGAGAGATCTTGGACCTCATTCCTTCAGCCAGAGCACTTAAAATGGGTTGTGGTTGGGTTTTCCAGCAAGATAAAGACCTAAAGCATATGGCCGACGCAACAAAGGAATACCTGAAGAAGAAGCACATTAAGGTCATGGAGTGTGCTTGACAATCTCCACTCCTTAATCCTATAAAAAAAAAATCTATGGAGGGAGCTGAAGCTTCACGTTTCTAAGCAACAGCCTCAGAACCTTAAGGATCCAGAGAGAATCTGCAAAGAGGAGTCATCTAAAATACCTCCTGAGATGAACCTGGTGACCAACTACAAAAAAAAAAAAACATCTACTCTTGCCAATAAAGGGTACTCCACCAAGTCGTATTTTGTTGATGGATCAAATATTTATTTCCCTTGATCAATTGGAAATCAATTTATAACCGCTATTTCATGTGATTTTGGGTTAATATTCGGCCTCTTACAGTTAAAATAAACCTACTATTAAAATTAAAAATCTCTCAATTTTCTTTGTATATGGCCAAAATGCAAGAGATCAAATACTTGTTTCCCTCACTGCATGTAGAAGATTTTCAGACACAGTGGTGCATGACTGTACCATCAATACATAAATGACATCAAGTGAAATTAATGGATTTTTATGTGTGCAGCAAATTAAAGTCCTTCTTTGCTCATTTGGCAACCTCCAAAGTGCAGGAGTGAACTGTGAGCGGCTGAGCAGCACCCCTTGATAAACTTAACTACTCGTTAATTGGAAAAATACTGCCACTTCCTCGTTAATGCAGACATGAATGCCAGATTTTTTAAGCATCGGGCTAATTTTCCTTCAAAACAAGCCCAGGCGGCAGAAACATGTTGGTGCTCTTCCACAGTCTGAGGTCTGGGGTCAGCTGTGTTGGAAAGCTGCAGCAGAAAAATGTGAGCAGTTTTGCTTTTAGCTCCAAAAATCAACGAATGTACAACTGTTGCAGGTCTTTACTGATACAAGTCAGTCAGAAGAAGGTGTGGACCAGCTGACATTAAAGATGAGTTGCTTCTTGTTGAGTCAGAAATGTGTTAAAAATTCATGAACCTGTTTGAATCACCTTGGATGCTTTGGAAACACCAAAATTATGGAGCAAAGCATCTGTACTTGGATTATTTGTGTCGTGAACTTAAGTTTTTTTGTTTGTTTTTTTTACTCAGAACATCTCAAATTCTTCTAAAAACAACCTGTTACGGAAAAATTCTGACTTTGCGATGTGGTTCCCTTGCAAGAAAGCTCTGGTAAATGATCAAAATGCAATTGCATTTTTTATTTTTCATTGATTTATGTGCTTTAGTTCATTGCAATTTAGCTTCACACCTACTAAGATACTACCATGACCTTTTTATATCAATAAAATATAAAATAAAACCAACCAAACAGATTAATGATTAAATAACAGTTTTACAAACTGATATTCAAAAATTACAATTTGGCAAATCAACATGTAAATATTAAGACTAGCCACGGTCAGAAACAGACACACTGGGCTCGATAAATATTTATTTAGACAACGATTATTATAATTTAACCAATAATGTTGTTTAGAATGACATTTCAGACCAAACAGAGATGTGCCGGGTCATTTGAGGGGACCAGAATATCTGCACCATCGTAGAAATATCACATCTACTGAATGGGTCAGTCATTTTATATTGATCCAGTATAAAGTGCTCCAAATCAAGCTTGTAGGGGAACTGGAGCAGATCCCAGCTGACACTGGCTGAGAAGCCTGGACAGATTGCCAGGAAGTTCCAGCACCGACACAGAAATCATTCACACTCACATTTACACCTACTGACAATTTAGGATGTGCACTTGATTTTTTTACTTTGACAGTGGGAGGAAAACTGCAGCAGACAGAGAAAATGTAGAGAGGTACGAGGAGAACATGCGAATTACACAAAGGTTTGAACCTCCCGGTCGCACAGCTGCCCAGCAATTTCTAACCTCCAACCTCCAGACTGTGAGGCAGCGGTGCTAACTACTGCACTACCGTGGAGCTCAGTTTTGGAATTTTAGTGGCTCAGTTAGTTGACAGTTTACAGCAGGTGGGAGCAGAAAAGTGCCACTTCTACAGAAAAAAAACATCCAATATACAGTTTCTGGTGAAATCCAAGAATATATTAATTCCATAACGCATAAATTACGCAATAAATAACAACTAACTGACACATATTGCGCTAATCTACATGAAAATCTCCCTTAAATTCAAGAATAATGCACTTTCACTATGCAAAGATTCCACGTAGCACCAATAATATCTTTTAGCAGGTAGAAGCAAATGCCAGTAACAGTGAAAGTCAGCGGTTTGACCTGCAGGAGTGCCGGTTTAGTGAGCAGACAAAATGCACCGATGCCTGCAGAGCCTGACAGAGGGAGCAAATGGGAACAATGAAATGGAAGCACGAGTCATTTGAACTAATTTCCACAAAGAGCAACTGCCCTCAAAGTGCCAAAGTTTTCACCTGACTACGGATATCACCTGTGAAAAGGCCGCACCGAAGACTCATCCGCTGTGGCAGCAGCTATTTTACAGATGCTACAACACTATATTGTCCAGCGCATTCATTACACGTGCTTTAGTTTTTCCTCCAAACTTCATCCTCCTGTCGAAATGTGCTTAAACAGATCTCAGCTAACCCTCAGTGTTAACAGATTCAGATTGGTTAAGAAGTAAAATCCATTATGGTTTCAAGCGCTGTGATTTTTTTGTGTTCAAAGCCGTCGGAATAAGCGTTTTAAAATGCCTTATGAGCACAATGCTTCCTTTGTCTATCTTTGATCTTGTTATCGTGATGAGTCACTGCAGGCAGCGCCGCCACATGCATAAATAAAGGGTTTAAGTGTTTTCTCTGCTTTTGTCGGAAGTCCAATTTTCACTCGGAATATGTTAATGCGAAAGTGTCTCAAGTGGACGAGTCCAGTGAAGGTGATGCATATCGTATATGGCCAGATTATCAGCCGTGATATGTTAAATTAAAACTGGAACAAATCAAGTAGGAGTCTTTTTGGTGTTCCATTGAATATTAATTAGGGTAATTAACTGAGGTAAATTGCAATTTAGGATGTAATTGCTGGTGAGATGACATTTGAAGTTCAAACAGGACTGAAATGCAGTCACCCCTAACCATATGCTAATGGAATTTCCCTAATCTTTAGCCTCGCTTTTCAACGGATTGGATTTTACTGTCCAATTAGTTTTGACCAAACATCCTCTGGGTCAGCAATGACAGTGTAATTGCTGCTGGAAAAATAGAGCGATGCGTCGACTGGTAAAGCGATAAGAGCAAGTGAACCCATATATACTGAATGCAATAAAAGACATCAGCAGCGAGCAGCAGATAGTCGTGGGAGTGAGCTGAATGAGGGGGAAACTCGCAGCACAGGGAGCAAATACACTTGGCTTAGCAATAGAAGCTGAAGGCTTTGTGCTTACCCATCAGGGGTAAGCTTTGTAGTGTTCCCTGATTGAAGAAAATCATACAGTATGGATCTGTTGTACTGCCAAAACAAAATTTTCTCTCCCTGCGCTCCAAACACAAGATTTGGGTGTGGAGAAAGTAACTGACTGTCTGTTCTTTTAGATATTAAAGTGGTCACACTGGAATAGAAAATGTTACAAGGCTGAGAATCAAACAAGTCTTTTTTGTGGTTTCCTTCCTTTCATGAACCTGTAGGAGATATAAAATAAAAGTCATCTGGATTTTACCAATCCGTACGAAAGCTGAAAAAACAGAAACATAAAACATTATTATCACTGAAGACTTCATGGGGCAACTTAAGAGCAGCCCAACTGTGACAAATAATTAAAATATCTGATCAAACAAGAAACTTCATTGGAAAAGGAGTAGCATCTATAAAAAAAAACAACATAAAAGCGAAGATGCAGAGCTCGTCTTACTCTCTCATTAAAATACAAGGACTGAGCTTAAGTGCCGGAGAACACTGATGAGTTTGAAAAAAAATAAAAGGTGCATCGTCAAGATCATCAATCCACATATCAGTAACGTAATTGCAGAATCCTCCAGAAGCTTAAATCTGTGCTTCACCCTGCTCTACTGTGTCGCCCTTAATCACATTCATAGAGGTCTGCGGGTTGCTGGTAAGTGCAAAACACAATAATCGCACCTGAAAACATCACATTTGAACTGAATCACACACACAGGAGAGAACACTGGGGTCGTAAGATATGTTAAAGGTACAGTAGCCTGGATGTGCCGCTTGTTCAGCTGGGCAACACTGAGAAAAAGGACAATAGCAAATCTTAGCTGAAAACAAGGAATGAAAGTGTAACACTGCGATAAGCATATACTTTGGTCGCATGCAGGGAGCACAATGCAACAAGTTCTCTCCTGCTTGATACAAAAAATAAAACATCTTGCTTTTTTTTTTGATGACTGATCTACATGAGAAATCCCTCTGAGAAGATACAAAACATGTAATTTACTGACATACAATCTCCACATGTGCACAGCAACATGATCGAGGAAGAGAAGAGTAGCACTGAAAAGGAAGATTTGCAAAAAAAAAAAAACAAAATGTCAGTTTGATGGGAAAGAAATGGCTATGGAGAGGGTGAGCAAACACGGGTACTTTGTCAGCAGCGTCTTGCAATTGTCGCCACTACATGAGAGAAAACAAAGATTTAAATCAGCCACAAAGCTTAATATGGCAAGTGCCAAATCTGTCATCCAAAGCAAAAAAAAAAAAAAAAAAAGGTTTTGTTGCTGCAAATTAGAGGTAGGTTATAGTACAGGTGAACTTACTGGTAAACATTATATATGCAGCCCTCTGATGCCTTTTAACGTTAAATCACATTTTCTCTACTCCATTATTATCTTTGCCATGAAGTCAAGACTCACATGAACCAGAATAAAAAACAGAGATGTCTTTCTCAGATGTCAAAACATTTCATCTTTGACAGAGTTGCATTTTAAATACATAATGGTCACAAATTGTCCAACACTAATGTTACTCCATAGCAGCACACAGTGAGTTGCTGTTGCATGACTTTTTATTTCATGTTACTGCAGATGTAAACAAACAGTCAGGCATGGGATTATACTGATACCGGTCATACCAATAAACACAGCCACCAAAGAGGGTTTGAAAAACATGATCCGGCTGCCAGGGAAGCAGTATGTGATATTTCTCTCAAGCTGCCATCCCAGAGCTGAATGAAAAATGCAAGGTGCAAGTTGAAACAGAGCTGTCACGGGTGGCAGCTACATTGTGACTTGTGTTCCCGCCGGACAACGGACCCTACACAAGTCTTATGGTCCACTTTATTAACGAGAACTTCCAATTGAAAAGTCACTGTTTGCATTTTTCCCAAATGATCACACAAGTAAGAACGTTACAGGAGAGAAGTGTCAGCTGTTGGGGAGCCTTGATGGAAGATGTCAAATCCGTACAACAGACAATATAGTGAATATTATGAAAGCTGCAAAGCTTTGGCCACAGACTGCATCTTGTAGCTGGGAAGTTATACACGTTATACTAGCTAAACAGTTTTCATATTGCAATATATACTGCAGAAAAATGTAATTATTTCCTTTTTTTTTCTAATATTGTGCAGTTTTAATGTACCCTTAAGCCTGCAACAGTTCTCCTGAGTAGTAACTTTAAATTTAAATGTAACCGGTGGGAGTACTTGTGAGCTACAGAATACAACAAACAAATGAGGGTAATTCAGAGTTTCACACAGCAGAACAACAATATTGCTGTTGGAAAAGAAAAACCTTATTTCAGCTCCAATTCATATCAAAATAGTACTTTAGAAAATTGATCTAAAATTGTGCCACTTTCCTGCTCGTGCAGCTACCACACTCCTGTTCAATATGTAAGGACTGCGGTGAAAACAAAAGGCAGCCTTAATTAACTTTATCCTTACATGACATTTGCACAATGTTATATACTTTATTTAAGTGTCTGGTTGTCTTTGAGAGCTGCAGCACCCTCCGAACACGGTGCATACTGTAATTACAACACGATACCGAACATAAAACTGCTCCCAGGAGGAGAGAGTCTTCCATCGCCTGGTACTTCAAAAACATCAGTGACCCCGTTTCAAAACTTTCTTTTAGAGTTACAGCCACAAAGAAAAAGCCGCTGGTGACTGTAGGCAAGATAATAAAAGGTGGCTCTTCTCTGAATGCGCCCCATCAGGACCAGCTGGCACCAGAGACCGATTGATTTATTCTGTTGCAGGCTTGTTCTGACTCATTTCTTATCAAAATGTGTTCACAAACTGAAATATTTTGCCATTTTTTCTTCTTATGAATCTTCTTCTACAATTTTTGGAGTGTTAACTTTGAAATTCAACATCTGAAAATTGAAATATGGAGCCATTTTTCAAGATGGCAGAGTTAGTCACTTGGTCCAAACAGACATATGTTTTTTATCTTGACAACTCGTTGATTGAAGGTTTGTTACCAACATTCATGGGCCCCAGAGGATGAATCTTATGAACTTAATTTATTATCTCGCTTTAACTCAAGCACCACCAGCAGGTAGAAATGTTTGGTTTTGTGTGAAATGACTGACGGCCATTAAACTTTGTCCAAATGTCCATGGTGCTCTGACAATGATTTTGATTATTAAAGTTTCAGTATTCTCAGTACTTAGTAGTTCTATTACTTTTTTTGTACATAAACAATGAAAATGTAGAAAAATGTGTCCAAAAAGCCACAAGTGACTATGGTGAAAAACATTTTTATTGGTTGCATTGGTGCATCTGAGTTTTAACAGATGTCCGTGTGTGGAAGATAAAATCACTTGTTTTCAACTTGACTAAATCTGACATTAAAATGCATTATTTCACTCTTTTCAAACTACCTTCTACATTACATTTGTGTCAGAGTTGCTGCAGTAACTGAGCGGCGACCAGAAGCTTGTATCTCCAACAGCCTTGCAAGCGTCATGTGAGGCATTTAAAGTATATCTGTAAATTGTAGCTTCACACAACCTTAGTGACACTCTCCCTTTCCAAACTGCACAAGTCTCTGCATGCACAATAGTGATGTCACACCATCCACAACCACAAGTAAGCTCTCAGTCTGTTGGAAACACTGTAATATGATACAAGAGCCACTATTATCCATTTCATTTATTGCAAAGAGCACAGCCAAGGAATAGGTGTAATAACATTTACCACTGCTTACAATATAACTAATATATAGCCAATATAGAAGAGCTACATTTTAGTAATTTTAAGTTACCCAAAAGGATGGGCCAAAGATGTAAAATCATCTACCTGCCACTTTAAGCCTCCTTACATACATTCCCATAATGTGTCAAGTAATTGCAGGTATGTATGAGAACTCACAAAAAAGTAATTCTGGTTGCACCTAAAGGAGTTCTATCCGAACAAACAATAGGTGCACTACTGCAGCAAATGTAAACGGTCCATCTGGAGCTCTGTTTACCTCAGTCTCACACTGTTTTATGGGTGTAGTTTCTTAATCTTGTTAAACTCTTGTTCAATGTCTGACTACAGAGAAAACTTTAGCATTAAGCAGTGATTACACTAAAGCAACAGTAACATTTGCATTCATCTGGTAGTAAAATTATTATGGACAGTCTACACTTAAATTTATACAAGTCTCCAAAGTAAAATTAAATAAATAGCTGTAACTGCATTCAGAAAACTACCTCGAGACATTTCTACTTTGCGTTCATTTCTGAACAAACGCTCCATCAGCCTGTCAACCCTTATCTGTGGCCCATATACAGATCCTATATACGCACAGCAGTAACTGTCTCAAATGGAGCCATTAATCTCGAGCACGCTCCAGTGCAATAACAAAGACACCAGAGGTCACATTGTGTGGATCAAATGAAGAAGTACATACATCTAAATTTAGGTTTTTCCGAGATCGAAGCAGACAACAGTGCAGAGATGGAGGAAGTTAAATGAGGCAATAAATGATGCTTGGGCCACTGATATCATCAAACCCTCGTGCGTCCTTGATTATACGTGCAGCATAATGCTGAATTGTAAATGCATGAGGTGGCTCAATGGAGCAAAAATCACCTGTAGTCCTTGATTATTCATTAAACCCATGTAAAGTATTCTGAAGTGCCTTGCAAAGGCAAAGGTTCTTACTTGTATTGGAGGGTCCTTGGTAGTTACTGCAGCAGCAAAGGTTTGCTGACACCAAGAACAGAGCACAGAAACCTTCAAATATATTTCCATTAATCCTCGTCAAATCCAGCAGGAAATCAAAGATGCACCTAAGAGGGCAGTGTATAGCTTCATCCATTATTTAGAAAATATCAGATTTGACTGCTGTTTAAACTATCCTTGAATGTTTGATGTGTTTACGCCACTTACTTCAAAGATTCTCTAAGCTCAACGGCAAATATCCCTAAATACAAAATAGCTTTATATATATTTCTGATTATTTTTAAATCTTTATTTAATCTAAAGATATCAACTATTGTGTGCATGTACATAAAAGCAGCACAAATATTACCAAGATGTTGGGAGCTCAACACCAAAGTCTCCTACTGAGATTAAAGGCAACAGAGCATGGTATGCCGCAACCTACATACACAGAGTTTAATTGCAGTGAAAGTACAATTATAACACTCAGTGTGAGTTGAGTAGTCATGTAGATATAGATTTACAGTTGTTGACAAAGTATAAAATACACTTGTAAAGAGCCTGTATACTGTGGACAAAGAAAAGGCCTTATGGAGGGACGTTCTGTGGTCAGATGAAACAAATATTAAGCTATTTGGCCATGATGAACAGAAATATGTTTGAAGGTGAGAAGGTGTGGGTTTTAACCCTAAGAACACCAAACGTAACATCTAGCATGGCAGTGGCAGCATTATGCTCTGGGGCAGTTACACAAAGTCATCAAAATAATAAAGGAGGAAGATCATCTTACTTCAAAGATTTTCTAAGCTCAAAGGCAAATATCCCTAAATATAAAACAGTTTCTGATAATCTGAATTTTTATTTAATCTTAAGATATATACTATTGTATGTGTATATAAAAGTTCCACAAATATTCCCTAAAAGTTGAAAGGTACAGATACACATAGTTCAACTGCAGTGAAAGTACGAGTATAGCACTTAATATGAGTTAAGCGGTCATGCAGATTTAGATTTACAGTTGTTAACAAAATTTTCCATACACTGGTAAAACCCCGTTTATCATGGGCAAAGAGAAGGCTTTCTTGTGGGAAGTTCTGTAGTCAGATGAAATAAATATTAAGCTATATGGTCACATTGACCAGAAATATGTTTGCTGGAGAGAAGCTGAGCCCTTCATCTCCAAGAATAAAAACCCACTGTCTAGCATGGTGGTGGCAGTACTATGCTCTGGGGCTGTTACACAAGGTAAATTGAATAATGCAGGAGATTTATCTCCACATTCTTCACAGAAACCTCAAATCATCAGCCAGAAGTTTGGTTTGGATGCACTTGAGTGTTCCAACAAGAAAATGACTCCAAACACACCTAAAAAATGGGAAAGAAATGCTTAAAATCAGGGTAGAATTAAGATTCCAGAATGGCCACAATCCTATCAGAACCTGTGGACTGTGATGAATAAACAAGTCTGTCTCAGAAGGCAAACAAATTTAGTTGAAATGTACCTATTCTGTCAAGAGGAGGGTCAAAGATACAACGGTGAAAATTGCCAAGGGATGTTTAACAAAAATATTAGCATTGCTGTATGTGTATTGTTTACCAAGAGATTTGGTCATCTTTCCAAAAGACCTATAATAAATCTATTAAAGAACCAAAATGCATGATTGTATTTTGACAAAGATCATTCCATCATTCCAATCATTCCATCAAAAAATAAAAGTTATAGGGGTCATTAGAAACTCAAAACTGTCAAAATAAACAGGATCTTAACAAGTGTATGTAAATCTTTGTTCAGAATTGTAACTGAAATAGTTTTTAAATATTGTAAATTATATGAGACTGACCAGCACAAAATTAACAATTTACAAAGCTGTCCGACCGTTTGAATCATTTATTTTGAGCTCCTCAAATGCAAAGATTTGCTGTCAGTGTCCGTTTGTGTGTTCTGGTCTGTTTGTTGGACACTAATGGGCTATTATAATTGACAGATTAATCAATAATGGAAAACAATTCACAGTTACATGTACAGGCACCTTCTTACACTTGACCTCCGGACAGCACCTCAATAAAATATATATCAGCAACCAGCAAAGAAAAGTGTCTTTGTTTATCACTATAAAGCCCTTATGGTCCACATAAGAGCTTTATGGCAAAATAGGCAGTTAGGATCCTGGAGCTGTGGTTATAAGGCCTGTCTGCCAGATGAATGATGGGGATTATTCATGGTCCCTTGGAGACAGTCTGAACTGATGACTATTAAGGTGGGGCACATTGACCTTCTCTTGACTGGCAGTCAGACCACAGACCACCTTGTGTGGGCCGGGGGTCAGATTGGATCAGTGTGAGGTCAGCGCTGACATGGAGGCCTGGACAGGTCCTCAGAGTAATTAGGTGAGGGATGAGGCCCGGCTGCCTCTGACGGTTACTCTCCACCGCTGAACGCTGATGAGGTTTTTTTTTGCTATTAGTCTGCCTTGCAGGGGCAATAAGTGAGATTTTTACCGCTCCGTAGCACAAAATGGTCATAATATATCTGGAGGGAGTTGATAGAACTGTTGATAAATACCAATGACTCCATGATTACCTCACAAGGTGCCGACCTCTCCGCCGTCGAAAGCCCACTCTCTGGTCCCGTCTATCTGTTTGGCAAGAAAAACATACTGCCCGTGGGCATTTCAGGATGCCCTCAGCTGTCCAACTCTCTGCCCAATAAACCACATCTCCCACCTCTCAGCTGCTGACAGCGTCAACAGCAAACACAACATGCTCGGGAAAAAAAAAAAAAAATCGCTGACTTCTTTTAAATACCTGTACGTGACAGATCAATGCACTTGTTTAGAAACAGCAGTATTATGGGTTCGTGCACCTTAATGCAAGGACTCTTACCTGCAGTGTAAGCTCCAACATCTAAACCAACTGCTGGCCTTTCAGTTTTATTTTGTCAACACACAACTTTGCATGCGCGTGACCTTCGTGGTATGCAGCCATTTATCACAGAGATTTATCTCTTAAGGCTGATAAACCTGCTTAAACCCCAAAGCCTGTATGCAGTATGCTGGCATGTTGCTGTGAAGTTTACAGCTACATACAGAGACTTTTACTTGCCTTGGATCTCCAGTATGAATGGATTTACTTTATGTCTTTAGGAGGGAACTGTTTACTTTCATTTTTAGCCATGCTGGATGTAAGGATGGGAGCAGGGCTGTGTGATAAAGCAGGAGCGATATTTGATTGCAAAACCAAAAGCAATGTGAAAATATTTTGATAGAATATTTAATACTTTCACTTAAATGCATTAGATTCAGACCTGTGTCAATGGTTGCCTTTGCAGTCTAAAAACACAACTTCTGCAACCGTGAGTCCCACAACTTCTCTGCCAAAATTCAAAGTGAGGTGGTTCCAATTAGATTCAAAATAAACCTTTATTCTTCCTGGACATTAATAAAAGTAGGTATATCAGGATTATCAATAATTATCGATATTTATTGAAAGGAAACATTTGTTGTGATTTTTTCATCCTCACTCTAAAAGAAGTATTTGAGCTGTAATTGAAGTGAAGTCTGTTTTGCATGAATGTCACCTTATTTTTCTTCTTGTGTAAAGGCAGTTTACTTTTGTGGATTCTAACAACATGAAATTACACCATGTAACTTTGAAATTGACATTCGAATTTCGGCTAAAATGCAAAAATTAGATGTACAGCTCCTTTAGCATTGTGCATCTGACGTTCTTGTTTCTTCATAGAACACTGAGTCTAGAGATGAAATCCTTTAGTTTTTGTTGTATGTTTGGGTAAATACATAATTTGGAGAGAACAAAAGGTAAACTTTAAGATCGTTGCTGCATCAATGCTAACTTGAGGGGAATCAAATAATCTAAGTACATGTAATTCAAACTAGTGGCGGTGCTATTACTTGTTAATGTAATCAACAACTATTAATATAAATTAAAATTAAGCATTTTGTTGTGTTACATTTTTCAACTCCCCTGTAAAAAGTGCATTTAAGCTGTAGTTGAAGTACAAATCATGTAACTCAAACCTGTGGCTTTATTATTACTTGTGAATACAATTTTGATAAACTCAACTGTGACCTGCAACCTGGCGGCTGCTTCATGTAGCAAAACAAAATGATAGTAGTTGGAACAAAGAACCTAACTGCAACAAAATGGAGAAACTGACTCTTAGACTCTTTGACTTGTTGAACACTTTAATGATACAATGCTTCTCTTGTCAACATATGTCATCCAGCCATGGATAGTTAATTAGACAACGTTTGTCAATGGCAAACTTTATAACTCCATCCATTAGCACATTAGCATTGTCACTGAGCATGTCAACCTGCTAGCTGGTGCTAACAAGCTCAAGTTGCAGGCTCAGAGGTGTTAGTATGGTTCCACACCTGGAGTCTTGTTAGTTTGTCAATTTTATTCCCATAGTATGAAAGGGGAACACAGAGCAGCCAGAAACCTGTAAGAAAAGCAGCTAATTCCATACATGCTACTATTAATTCTGGCTGTGTTATTTAGAAAAAATTAATCATGCAATTTCTACTAAATAAAGACGCAGTTTCATGTTGTCCATGAAAACTCACACTTTCCTCCATGTGCTAACATAACTGCACAAGGGTTTTCTAATCATCAATGAGCCTTTCAACACCATTAGCTAACACAATGTAGCATTAGAACACAGGAGTGATGGTTGCTGGAAATGTTCCTCTGTACCTCTATGGAGATATTCCATTAAAAATCAGCTGTTTCCAGCTAAAATAGTCATTTACCACATTGACAATGTCTATACTGTATTTATGATTAATTTAATGTTATCTTTATTGAAAAAAGGCTTTTCTTTCAGAAATAAGGACATTTCTTAGTGACTTCAACCTTTTGAATGGTAATGTATGTATTACAAACTTGGATAAAGTAAATAAAACTAAGGCAGACATAAAGCTAAGGAAAACATAAAACTAAGACAAGCAATAACTAAACCTATACTAATGTTGTTTTGTGATTTGCGGTTGATACATTTTGCGAGGATTTATTCTACACACGATTTTTTTCCTACTTTTGGCTGTTGTGTGTGAACTCCTGAACGGCAGCTTTAACCTTTAAACACTGGAAAGTTGTGTGATGAAGGACTGACTGAGCCATTAGTATGCAGAGACCTCGGAGCAGATAATAATCTGTTGTCCATCTCGGCCGGCTGATGCAGGCGGGGAATAAGCAGCACCTCGGTGTTCAACATTCTGCTGAGCCTTTTATGGGATGCTCTGATATGCTTAAAGGAGCTCATCCAAAATTTCACCACATCAGCAATGCCGAGTGGTGCAGGGCTGCCTTCAGACGCCCCGGCGCAGACATTTGTGAAATTCATCCGATGTTCATCCATGTTCTGATGTCTGCTTCACCTGTGTGGGCTGGCCAGAGGATGGAGAGTAAGCAGGTTTTTTTTTTTTTTTTTTTTTTTTTTTAAGCTCCAGTAATGTTTTAATTATGTCGACTTGTGGGAATTTTCTGTTTCACTTTAAAGCTTATTATTTATAGCTCCGCACATCAAAGCCAGTATAGTTGCTTTCACTCTGCAATAAAGTTCCTTCTCAACTTTTGAGGAAAGCCGTAATTAGTAAAGTGGTTTTAAACAACAACAACAAAAAAAGGGACCAGTTCAGAAATATGTTATATAAACTGTACTGTCAGTCAGCTCTGCACACTTAGGTCAACAAAAGGTTTAATTAAATGCAGATGAAGCTCTCGTCATAATATAAATGCAAGGACATCACTGAGCATACGTTTTATTTCTGCGTCTGTCCTTCTGCAATGTTTTTTTTTTCTTTTAGACTGGTGCTTTCTCTGATACTTTGCAGACTGACAAAGAAAAAATGAATCTTTTCAATAGCCATAGTGGCATAACAGCGTCCCTGAGCCTCGCGGACAATCTCTGTTTTGCTCAAGGACTCTTCAGTAGAGCAGATGTTTGCTGTCTCAGCTGACAAAATGTATCTCGCTATGACTGAAGGGTGATGTCTCTGTGTGCCAAGTGTTTTACATTCACCTTTCACTAGAGTGGCTTGTTTTGATTTGATGAGACATTGAAAACCAGACAAAGGCAGATCGAGGTTCCCCACAAAAACCTATAACAAATAGCGGCATTTTCAGTTTATTGTGTATCTTTTAACCTTTAATCCTATTACAATAACGATAATCAGGCCATAGGTTACATTACGGCAACATGTCTCAAGTGAAACCGGATCTTTTCACTGTTTCACTCAAGTTCAACTGAAATAAAAAGCTGTAAACATAATTTTGCGGTCATTAGTCTAATATTAAAACTCTTAGAGAGACATGAATTAGCTGCAGCTTCCTATTCTCTCCTCTTTCATTGCCAGTTATCACTGTTTGTAACTGCTACTAATGGAGCTCTTGTGACTTAATGCAAATTTTCTATGTCATTTGAATTTTAAAGTCATAATACTGGTCATAAATTCTTAATTAGATATTTCTGTTGATTGTATTTCATCTGGAGCAGATAGAGATGTAATTTTCATGACATATGACTTAAAGCTACTCAGCAAATGGACCTTTGTTCAGCAGCAACTCTTGTCAAGTTTAAAGAACTTATCACCATAAGTGTGTTCAATATTTATATCATTAAAATTCCACAATTCTCAATACAAAAGTCAAAGTCAAGGCCAAAATGGAACATATAACGAATGCATTCCAGCATAATTTATTTAATGAACTCCTACTTTCCTCTTGACGACTAAATTACCAATGCTGTTAGATATAATGCAATGATGAAAACACAATTATTATATATTTTTCTTGTGAAAACTGTCATTATACAAGATATCTCTCATTTATGAAACGACTCCATGATGTCAATTTACAGAACCAACACTTCTTTTTCTGTTAACTGTCACCAATTCTCTCACTTTATCCTTTTAGAAAATAATATTGACGATATTAAACTTGAATTTAAGAGTTGAATCAAGGAGATTATTGTAAAATTATGAAAAATGTGAGAATGTATTCCAAGCTATTTTGATTTCAAAATCAGAAAATTTACAGTTTTAATGTTGTTTTACATTCGACATGCTAATTCACTTGGAACTGTGCTGATATTTTTTGTATATTTCCTAAATACAAGAAAAAAACTGTGAAATAGAAAAGGAATATTTCATGTAATTACATTATTACTGACTGATTAACAGGCATTATTTATACATAAAATTTCTCATTTAGCAAATAAATCAATGTACAATTACAGAACCAATGATTCTTTTTTGTTGTTAACTGTCACTACTTCTCTCATTTTAAAATATATTTTGAGTGTGTAAAACTTAAATTTAACTGGCTCATCCATTAAATAAAAAGAAAATTTTAATAAAATTATGACAAAATTGTGAATATATCCTCGCATTATTTTGAGATTTATAAAAAATATATATTTTTTTAATGTTATTTTACATTCAACATGCAAAATCGCAATCAATTTTTGCAATTTTTCTGATATTTTTATATATTTCCTAACTACAAGAGGGGAAAATGGTAAAAAAAAAACAAAAAAAAAACAGAAAAATCCATAAAATTAAAGATTGTCACGACTTCTCTCACTGTCTCCTTTTAGAAATAACAGTATAAAAAATGTATTTAGCAGTTTCATCTCTTAAATAAAAGACTTTTTTAAATTAGCGTATTATTTTAATGGTTTTAATGTTATTTTACATTCGACATGCAAATTCACACTCTGTTTTTGTAATTTTAGTGCAATTTTTAGTCTATTTCCAAAACGGGGGAAAATGGTGAAATAAAAAGATCTTTTGTTTCAGTGCAATTTATTAATTACTGGCTAATTAACAGAAATCATTTGTACAAGATATCGCTCATTTTTTTCTCATTTTGTATTAAACTTGAATTCAACAGTCATCTATTAAATAATAAGAAAAAGATTTGCAAAATGACAAAAATGGTGAATGTATCATCACATTTTGTCAAAAATTACATTTTCTTTCAACATAAAAAAAGTTACAGGTATTAATGTTATTTTACACTAGAGTCACAGTAAATTCTTCTAATTTAACTGATATGTTTTGCATATTTCGGAAATAAAAACGGTCAAATAAAAAGGAAAAAAATCCCCCAAAATTACAGATTGTCTTCATAGTGCAGATTATGGATTACTAATTAATTGATAGGCATCATATTTTACAAGATAGCTTTCATTTAGTTCTCATTTTGTATTCAACTTAAATTTAATAGTTTCATCTATGAAAAAAAGAAAAAAATTGTAAAATTATGACAAAATTGTGAATGTATCTCATTACTTCTTACTAATTTTCTTTCAATGTAAAAAAAATACTGCAGGTTTAAATATATATTCACTATATATTTTTGCAATTATACTAATATTTTTGTATATTTCTGAAATACGCAACAGTAAAATAAAAAAAGAAAATCCTCCCCAAAATGACAGATTTTCTTTTTAGTGCAAATTATTAATCATTAGGACCACTGCATGACAAATCGTGGCCTCCTAAGTTTTCTTTTCTTTAATTATCTCAGGCTTAGAGGTCAAATGGGAATGGATTTCCACAGAGATACACTAGAAGAGAAACACCGCAACTCCTTCGTATGACATGATCCAGCACTTGGCAGCTAAAATCTATAAGATAATTCTATATGCAGTCTTTTTTCTTTTCCAGGAACAGAGCAATCTCATGTCTCCGAAGACAAACTGAATCAGAGGCTATACAGTAATTAGCAGCAGCCCGATACGCTCTGGGCCTTCCTCTTCTTGTCTATTTGCTGAGCGCATCATTTGTGAATTTCCCTTATCAATGCGAATGGACATGGATGCTTTCATTGGGTTTTAACAATCAGTTCAGGTTTGTGGAATCCAATTTCTTTCTGAAATAACTGGTTCGATAAAGTCAACCATGGAAAACAATCCCAAAGTCTCTATTCTTCTGGACTGTATTTCCTCAGAGGCTGTGCCACTGAATAATAATAGTCGCAGTCGCAATGTGTTTCTATAAATCTTTCAGGAAGTTTTTTTTTTGTCTGTAAAAACTGTCAGTTTAATTGACGCCGTTTCAGAATCTTTTGATTCTAATTGCTTGATGCTGTCCTACACAAAGGCCAGCTACATTAAACGACAGACAATAACAGGAGAATTACAAACACTGTCTTCTCTTATGTTTATCTGGGATATGTTTTTTTTTATTATTATTTCAGTAACTCAAACTAGAAGCCCTGCAAATAAAAGCAAAACAAAAAGATCAATAATGTTTCAAAGAGGAACTGTCTTCTTTTGTTTATGAAAAACAGTTTGCTGCTCCCTCCATTTGATTTTTTTTTCCCTCCTCCGGCTCGGTGAAGTAGCCACAAAGTTGATGTCAAAGATGAGCATTGGTCGATTTTTTGTGCTCCGCTTTGTGTTTTTATATCAAACTGTCAAACTGTATTGACGCATGTTGTGAAATGGCAATAAATGCAGAGAGAAGTCAGACCTCTGGAAGGAATTCAGTAGAAATGTAGGAGGAAAAAAAAAAGAAATTCTTACCCCCGTCGAGGCACTTCACACTTGTATCATTATTGCTTTCTGTACTTTTCCTACCTGACAAACTCAGCCTTGAAAAGATTTCTACAATGAACTTGCGCTGACATGACACAAATTGCCCCTCCTTATTCATGCTGGCGGCGACTGAAGAATTAGATTTTCATTGCAGTGTCAAGGAAAGGCTGAATATTAGCACTACTGTAGAACTCTATCAGCTGTCATCGCCTCCAAAACCTCCGGAGACTAAATATACACTGAAACACATTATGTGACTTTTACTAAGTTGGGAGCCGACATCTTTTCAGTCCATCACTTCAGCCGGAGTCAGTCAACTGGTAAATATGCCACTTAAATTCATTAGACATTGGCTCATATAGAGAGTAATTATTTGGAGTCCTGTGCCTCCATCCGGTTAGTGCAGGAGTCAATTAGGGTGAACAACTGAATGTTAACTGGCTCATTAGATGGCGGGAAACAAAGCAAATGCCACATTTCCATAGGAGTGCTGCCACTTTGCTGAGTGAGGAGTCAGCAGGCCAAACGTAAAGTAGCTCAGCCAATCCATACACAGGATTTAATAACTGGAATAAACAACACTAAACATTACCGCAATAACAACTGCTGTTGGTAAATACAGTATTTCTGTCCTGTAGTGAAACATGTGATTAAAGCAACACACAGTTTGCCTTTTTAAAAATAAATCAAAAAAAACATTTGTAGCTTCCTTTTTTTTCTTCCACGGTGAAGATGTTCCAAGGTGAACATGCTCTGAGCAAATGTTAAATTGATCCCTAATTCAGGCTCACTGGATTGCAGATGACACCTCCACCTGACACATTCCTTAACCCAAGATTATAAATAGAAAACTCCTTTGTTGAAATTGATGGTTTTGAAGGAGAATATTCCTAAACTTGTATGTATTTCGTCCTGTAGCTTGAAGTTGTGAATGACTTTAGGTGGATGAATAGGTTAGGCATCTCGTTTTATCTACACTACCGTTCAAAAGTTTGGGGTCACCCAGTTTCATGTTTTCCATGAAATCTCACACTTTTATCCATGTGCTAACATAACTTCACAAGGGTTTTCTAATCATCAGTGAGCCTTTCAACACCATTAGCTAACACAATGTAGCATTAGAACACAGGAGTGATGGTTGCTGGAAACGTTCCTCTGTACCCCTATGGAGATATTCTATTAAATATCAGTTGTTTCCAGCTAGAATAGTCATTTACCACATGAACAATGTCTAAACTGGATTTCTGATTAATTTAATGTTATCTTCATTTTATAAAATTACTTTTCTTTCAAAAAGGACATTTCTAATAAGTGACCCCAAACTTGTACAATTTTTAAAAAGTGTTGATCATATGTTTTCAAGTTCAAAAGTATGCTATGCATTTTGTATTTTTCTGTACCGCTTCTGAAAGTTATACTTGAGATGAAACAATTTTCTTTGAATTTCTGTCATACCAAAAAGATTTTTTTAAAAAAACAACTTTAACTTAGCACAACAGAATCAATTTGTGGTTGACAAAATCAATTTCTGGAACATTCTGCAGATGATAGATGGCATTCAGCTGTTTAAAAGGTCAGTATGTGGACAAATACTGGTGACGCTTCGGGGAATTTGCACAAAGAAGCAGTTAAAAGGAGAAGCAACAACTTGATTTTTGTCACTTTTAAAGTAAAGCTGCAACAATAAATTGATTACTTGTCAATTATTAAATTATTCATTATTGATTCTGATCATTGATTAGTCGATCTGAGTAACTTTTATGATAACAAAAGAACATTCTTACAAACATTTGTTGCATTTTCTGACATTTCATAGATCTTTTTGAGAAAATAGTTAATATATTAGAAGATAATGTAATTTGTAATTAGTGACAATCCTGTTTTAAGAGTTGAGGTAAATCTAAGATATATGACAAAATAACTTCAAAAATTGGATACAGTCTAAATTTCAGAGTGATAATCCATAATAATCATCTGAGTGCTTTCATGTCACATTAAACACTGAGGTCTTATTGATTCATCTTTGTTTTTGAAGTTTGAACTTTTGTTGATCTGCACTCTGTTGGTTAATTTCTACAAAACAGAAAATACGAAAAATCATCTACATCTATGGACATTCAAAACATGTAAGACTTCAATTAATGCTTATTTTTATGCTTGATTTATCTACTAAATATTGAACGTGAAAGTCATTTAATCCATAAAATGTGTGGGAAAAGTTCAATCAAAAGTTTTCAGAGTCAAAAGTTGAATTCTCATCATTTGGTTTGTTCAACAAAAAAAGCCAAAAATATTCTGTTCATAATGACAGAAAAGCAGATCTTAAAATTTGACAGGTTGAAACCAGGAATAGCACAATAATATAGGTCTAAAAATAACTCAGATGATTAAAAGGGCATTGAAATAGTTGTTTCCGCTGAGAAACCTGTAAGGCATGAAACCTCTCAACACCGTAGAGCCCACACATTCATGTGATAATACTCAGGGATTATTTATATATCTGAAATGCAAAATGTGGATCCCTTTCATAGAAATAACAAGCCGTGTTTCACACTGACAATCCTGCTGGACAAAAACAGGCTTTTTGCTTGAAGGCAGACGACAAATGATACACCCTGAATTAAAAAGAAAAGTATACACATACTGTATGTGGCTATAGTGATTTAACAGTGATAAGTGAGAGAACCTATTATCATTTGATCATTTTCTGAAACTTATGATTAAGTTAAGATGACTGCTGTAGCGGCTTGTTTGCAACCTTCTGTCTGGTGGTTTGTGTAGATTGTTATCTGCAGCGAGGGCAGATCCAGCTGAACAAATAACCCGACATCACACACAGGAAGCCACGCGACGGGGACGTACGATAGGAAGCCCGCCAGATGTAACGAGCAGACTTTTGGGGTGGCGACGAAACACAAAGAACAAGAAGAGTCACTCTGGACAACACAGGAGCTGCATTTCCTTTCTAAGTGGCGAAGGAAGTGATACTCGAGTGCCTCGACCGCAGAGTTGGCTGCAACTAATCGCCTACAGTCTGACAGTATTATAGCCAGCAGCACACCAGGACACCTTCCAACAGAGCGGAGGATAAACATGAAAAGAGAGAGAGAAAAAACAATGGAAATAAATTATCTGCAAATAAAACCCACACACATGCACTCAATCACACGAGGCGGGTTTTCGTCTTCCTCGTCGCAAACAAGAGGAGGCTGCAGAGAGAGCGAGGTAAGCACAGGAGAAATGTTATTCAATTTTTGTTCTCATCCATCTCTGTATATCACCATGACTCTACTGAAAGTGTTTTCCTATTGGCAAATGTGGCAGCGCTTCGGTAATAAATCACGAGCAAAAAGCTGTGGCCCCCAGCTCAGCCGACATGATTCTCAACAATTGGATTCTCCTCCTGTGCTTTCGTTATCATGGCGCCATGAGGAACAGTTCAGTCACCGACAGGACACGAGTCCTGCATTCTCTGCTGCTTAATTAATAAATATTTGGGCTATTTTTTGTCATTTTACTCAAAAGTCACCATAAACTCACATTTAAAGGCAGTATTACTGTAATTTTTGCAGTTTAATACAATAAAGATTTCACATTAACAATGAAATGTGCAGTTCATTGAAAAAAATCCATTAATAAAGGATGGATGTGTTTCTTTCCTCCTCCTACAGGCAAAATGTAAAGCTATGCAAATTAAGCCATGCACATATTTTGCACATATTCAAGCCTCATCTTCCTTTTTTCACAACTACTACTACTACAAACTCTAAGCATAACAATTGGACCTGCAAGCGATGTTAAACATTTGCAGCTGTGCCCTCTTGCCTGTGCAACTTCCATCAAGTGTCCAAGCAAAAAAAAAAAAAAAAAATGTAAAAAATGGTGAGAGGTGTTTAGTGAAAGGAGGCTTAAAAAAAAGATGCAAATTAGTACCCAGAAATTGGATTTGCGCTCCGACAAAAAAAACCCCCAAAAAACACGATGTGAGAAGCTTCACACAGCCAGAAACAAAAGAGAGAGTGAGAGGGGAAAAAAAGATGGGAGTGGGAGTGGAGGTGGGTGTGAACAACAGCCACTGGAAGAGTTTTGAAGAGACGGCAAATGATCCACGGGGTGAACGAGTGCAGGCCTCGTTACAGTCAGCAATTACCAAACATAGCAGCCCTTATAAGGATAGGCTGCCTATAATTCTGTAGTTTGCTAAAATTTGTTCTTCTCTCTGGTTGTTTATGTGCTGTGATGGCAGGACGATGCCGTTTCTGAAGACACACACGGTGAAAAAAGGGGCTTTTATGTTGTTGGGGAGATTTTTTTCACTGATGAAAACCCAGAAATACTTAATTGTGAATCCCTTTTGCCTGTTTACATCTTGGGCAAATTTAGCAGTGCCAATAAAGCCTGTGAAGTTGTGCGTCTTTTTCTGTGCACTAGCAGATGGGGAGCAAAAGAGCATCAGAGCATGACAATATAATGAGTCTACTAATCGTAGCATTCAGCCAAGCAGACAGTAAAGCCATTGTCAACAGTTACAATGCCGGAAACTGGAGACAAAAACTTTCATGTGGACGTTCCCCAAGTAGGAATCAACAGGATCAGTGGACAAACAGATCCTGAATGGAGACACTTTATCACCATAACACTGCATGAGCCAGTACTGTATAGTGCTGCGGTAATGTTTTATAGATAGACACTGAAAGATACTTGATATTTGGAGCCAAAAACTTCTAACATTGATATATTCGCAAATATTTTGGTGAAGATGATTTTGTGATTTGTGAAGGTGATTTTGTGAAGACACCAGTTGACTCCACACCGGTGTTTGCTCTGCTGCATGTGCTGCAGGCAGTGCTGACAGTGCTCTGCTGGACAAATTATGCAACGACACTATTACATAGTTTTCATATTGGACAACATACTAGCCGTAGTTGATATGTAAAAAGTCAATAAAGTGGTTCCGACTCCATTGTTTGCATCGCTGCCTGCAGTGCATAAAGCAGAGCAAACGGTGGTGTGGAGTCACGTGGTGCTAAACTAGAGTGTAAAATATATAACTGTAAAGGTATTAAACAATGTCCTTATTATTTTCCTTTTATTTAATTTAACTCTAACTTATTCTAAATATACATACATATATAAACAATATTGGGGGATATATCAGTAATAGAAGTTTTTGGCTCCATATACATTTTTTTTATATTGATCAACATACTCGCGATTGTTGATATGTGAAAGGTCAATAGAGCAGCTTTGACTCCATTGTTTACATCACTGCCTGCAGCACATGTAGCAGAGAAAAAGGTGGTGCGGAGTCAAGTGGTGTTGTCATAGCAAGCTGCTAACTAGCTTGTGAAATATATAACCGTTATGTTATTAAACAATGTCCATATCATTTCCCTTTTTAATGTAAGACTAACATACACAAAGTATACATATATGAACAACACTGGTGGATATATTGGTAACAGAAGTTTTTGGCTCCATATACAGTTTTCATATTGATCAACACACTAGATGTTGTTGATATGTGTAAGGTAAATAGAGCAGCTTTGACTATTGTTTACATCACCACCTGCTCGACATGCAGTAGAGCAAATGGTGGTGCGGAGTCAAGTGCTGTCTTCACAATAAGCTGCCAAACTAATTTGTGAAATATGCAACTGGAAAGTTATTAAACAATGACCTCATCACCATCATCATCCAACCTTTATTTAAAACTCAAGGAGTCATTGAGGGCATGTCCTCATTTTCAATGATGCCGAGAGTACAATTAAAACAGAATAAACAGGACAATAAATAATGAAAAAAATAAAAAGTAACACAGTTAAAAACAGTTGCATCCAGCAGCGGAGTGGTCTTTAATTATGGTCCTAAATTTACCCACAGGTACAGTTAACCTTTAATGGTTGATGTAAAATGCTGCAGGTGTGTGCAGCACAATAACTAAAAGCGGTTCTCCCAATGAAAACAGGATTTTAAGCATGAGCCAATAGCTTGAACGAGTTGAGTGATGACTTTGGGAACAGATTAACAGAGAAGTTTCGTTTGGTGAAATCTTGCTGCTCAGCGCCTTAAAAATAAATAGAGACTGTCATGTCTTACTGCTAGAGACGGTACAGTACATTTTGTTCGTCATAACAATTATGAAATCAACTACATTTATGTCCTTTTCATTTGTGATTTTTAGATCATTTTGGCTGTGTTAATGCATTTGGTGCAGAATTAATAACACACAAAAAAGTTACACTCATTACCTTAAGGACCAAAACGTCCCCACTGAAACCCAATAAACTACTATTTTTAATTATAAAGTTGTTGTTAAACATCGACACATCCCCCCAGATTGTGATTATTGAAAAAATAATTTTCTCACTTAGCTCTTACTATATATGGAAAATAAATCATTTTTACTGCTTTTGTATTGTTTGTTTAAGAATGAAATAACTGTGGCATCATGTAAACAAAGCATTTAAAGAGTTTGAATCCTGAGAATGAATGAATATATGGTAATTATGATCAGGACTGATGTAGATTAAAAGGAATAAGTCATTGAATGTTAAAAATGATAATATATGATGTTTTATTAACATTGTTTTTCATTTAGACATTTTTGTCTTTAAGGATCTCAGAGAAACTTTTCAAAATTGTGGTTTATGGAGGACTTTATCTTTTTCCAACTAGCCACTGAACCCAAAATGGATTCAGCTATAGAAAACCTGCTTTCCTGCTTTTTAAAGATACGTTTGAGGAACAGAAAATACTTTATTGTCCATTTAAATATGTTTTTCATTAGCATAACATTTTGCTGCCAACACTGATAAACCCTTACAACCATGTATAGCAGAGGAATAAAGTATATGTGATCATTTCCGACACCGCTACAAATGGACAAAGATAACATTTCTTTAAAGATACAATTGGTATGTCGTGCTTTGTGATCTTTCTCCACGCAGGTTCACTGTGAATTCCTCGTCTCCATTCTGTCTTGTTGTACACATCAATTTCTAAATGTTCAAAGACTATTTCTTTCCACTGCTGCGAACAAGATGCCTCCCATTTGCCTGTGAAGTCTAATAGTCTACTAATGATAACTAGCCTGAAATTGTTAAATATTGCCTCCTGGCGCCGCGTATTTGAGGTGACAAAAAAAACCCAACAAACTAATTATGATCTGTCTGAGGGTCTCATTTTTGGCTCCTGAAGTGACACCGAATAAATTAACAAGTAGCAAATGTTTGAAGATAAAAACTCCCACAAGAAGAACCGGACTGGGATTTTGTAAAATTATTAGGGAGCATCTTTTTCAGCAATGACAAACTGTTTTCTGTCTCATCCTCTAATTTGTTTGGACTCAGTTATGTTGTTTCATCTAACCAACAGTCTGAACCCCAAATTCAGATGGGTGACGAATTAAAGGAAAAAACCCAAATAAATGATGATGAATTTAGTTGCTGCTGCACAGATGCACATCATTGCACATTTAAAATATTAACATCCAGCCATGCAGGAGTATTATAGCCAGGCTGCAGTGCATAAGCCACTTATTAGGAACATAAATGGACATTTAAGAGGTCAGTTTTGCAAAACTGGGTCTGATGAGTTATCATTCACCACATTAGGGCATTCTGCTGGGATTGTTTGGCTCCATTTGTGCACTTAGAGGGAATTTTTCAGTGGAAACCAATGTAAAGTTGTTCTGAATGATCAGATTTATCATGTGATAACACATTTCTATCCTGATACGGCATCCACAAAGCACAAGGGGTCACTGAGTGCTATAAAAATGATGTGGATCATAGGTTTTGACCTTAACAGTCACTGAACACCAATGGAAGATTTTGGATCAACGTGTTCAACCATCGTCAAAGCACCAAATGAGGAAATATTTTGATGGAAGAATGATTTTCCATCGCTCCCATGGACTTCCAGAGTATGGCAGCAGTTTTGGTGGCCCAGCACAAGACCTATGCATTTATGTGAAATGTGTATGTGGTGCTAATTTCTGCATTTCTTGTGTTATTTCCTACTTTGCTTCATATGTATCTAGCCTCTGTAAATGTGACTTTTCCCAGTAACAGATCAAGAATTATCTTTTTGAGTATTTTTCCTCCACATCTGTACATTCAATGTGGCATGAAACTTTAGAAAAGCTGTAAATCGTCATATTTAAGAAGCTAGACCCAGTAAGTGAAGATGTTTGCCACTTTGAGGAAGTAAAAGTACTTCTTTTTTATACAGGGATGGTACCAAAGTTCAGCATTAAATGAGCCCTGGGGCTGAATTTTTTAAGACCGAAGCATCAGTAAGCTCACATGTTATCAGTTCCGCTATCGCTACTGGAGAAATTAAGAAAATAGATTTCCTATATGTCATTACAACATAAATGTCATCTTGCATATGTTATCTCACCAACATTGTGATATTTTTTTCTATTCCAATTCCAGAAGCGAGTTCACTCTCACCGAGTATGTGTGCAAAGGACAATTTTCAGTGTCAAGCGCTGCTGAAACCCCAGGAACAGTAGCAGTGAGAAGTAAACAACTAAACGTGTGGTAAAACTTCACTGAGGTCGTTGCTGACAGTGTTCAATGTCACACAGGGAACAAGTGATTTTGCATGCGAGAGCAGAAACACGATCAATCGGTGAAAACATTCAGCGGAAATTCATCACGTACACGTTACAAATATAAAGTTTTGTACTGCTTAGCTGCTTACTTCATGGAGTTGAAAATGGGTTAATTATTAACAGTAGCCAGCTGATTCCTTAGTTATGAGTGTTTCTAAATCTAATCTGAAATGGTCAGATCAGGAAAGTTTCAGTTATTTGCAGGCTGCAGACAGCTTTATTTTCACCCTTTCTTAAAATCAGTAATAAGAAGAGCGTAATACTGCACAGTAAAAATACCATCAAATAAACATCATGCATTCACCTTTTCACGTAGGGAAGAGGGAAAAAAAGGAAATTTGATAAAACAAAGAGAATTTTATCCCTAATTTGTTTAATTTCTCTTCAAAACATGTCTAAACAAACCGATAAGTATCAATAAAGTGCCCTATCAATAAGCACTATCAGCAATAGACAGCACTCGTCACGACTTGTGAAAATGATGGACCTTTTTTTTGGCTCAACTAAGCAATTAATTAACCAATTATTTCAGTATTTTTTCCTTATCCACCCAATGAAAACTACATCTACAGCAGAGTGGAGCCTCTGTTGTCTAAATTAAATTATAACTGCAAAGATGTGCAAATTTAAACCTGTATTTATCATAGAAAAACAGTACTATATAAATATAGCACTAGATGTAGGGCTGCATCTGTTTTTAATAAAGTTACAATGCAAATAGAAACATGTTAACACTTTAAAAGACGGCGCTAAATGGGATTCTGGCTCAGTATGGATAGAGGAATTAAAAGCCTTCATTCTTTTGAGCATTTCTAATTACACTTAGCCATTCTGTTGTTAATTAATACACTCGTCTGAGAGGCAACGCAGCAATGCCATGAGTCTGAATGCAGACTTCAGCACCAAGGACAGCTCCTCCAGGCAGCAGCTCTATGAGGCGCTTTCATCCGCTGGTTTAGGAAAACCAAACACATATGTGATTACCTCAATGCTGCTCTTGAGAAAAGGTTAGTGTTAAGAGACTTTGGTGGTTAACAATCACATTTAGACTATATAGCTGCTTAATAATGACCCTGGATACCACTTCATGTTAGACTGAACATAGGAGCCATTTAGTTGGTTTAATTTTATCCAGGTATATTCACTTGTTTATTACAATGCAGATTTTTAAACAGAACTGTGGCTTAAAAAATTAATTGGATAACACTAATTGCTATTTGCATTCACCACCACATCTAAGTTAAGATATACTTTTGTGTGTTTTACTTTTTTAGTGTGACTTCTTCAGGAACACTACGCTTCCTTGCACAGGAAAATTACAGAAACAGCTCAAGGTCTGGTGATTCCTTTCAATCAAACAGCTCAGTTGGCTGTGATGTTACACCAAGATATTATATATATATATATATATATATATATATATATATATATATATATATATATATATATATATATATATATATATATATATATATACATACATACATATATACATATATATATATATATGGCATCTTAAATATCCAGTTCCCTTGTTCAGAGACAACTTTGACACAAAAAAATGCACTTTCATCCATAAAATAAAATGAAAAATGCAACCTTTATTCAATATTCGGGAATTTATTAAGCAAGATATTGTAAAAATGTATTACCCATGACCTGTCCTTTCACACCCATATGCCGTTTTGCTGCCGCACATAACAAAGATCTCATACGGCTTTTCAAACTAGTGACCGGTGACATTAAACCTCATTATGGTGTTACACTCCGACACCCATTTTATTAGACAAACCCATGAGTGATGATGAGGGGTATTTACTGTCTACATGTGTGAGACTCATTGCCACTTGCTGGTAATAAGAGCGAGTTAAATACACAACTATTTCAGGCGCTTTTATGTTCCATTCAAGCACACAACACCATCAAGGGGGTTTAATGCTTGGTCCCAAATTCACTCTGCGGCACGGCAACAAACCGAAAACATACAGCCGGAGTCAGGAAGAAGCATCTTCAGAGACAAGAAGAAGGAGTCCTGCAGCAGATGGTATATTTCCCCCCACAGAGCTCTGGTCTCCTCATGATCAAGTCAGTCTGGGATTACATAAAGAAACAGAAGGGAGTGAGGCTCCTTAAATCCACAGAAGAACTTCTCCAAGAAGTATCCTGAAAAAAACACCGTTTTTAAGCCAAATCTTAGTGCACATTCTTGCATAGGTTTTGTCCTGTTTGCTGCAAACTTGTAGGACAAATAATCACACAAACAGAGATATTCCCTGAGGGAGCTTACCCTGATTTTTTTTCACACCTTTTCCTGATACTTGCTGAAATGCAAACTCTTTTAAAAAAAAAAAAAAAAAAAACTTCAATTAGTGTTGAATAAAAGAGAAGGGGTCAAAAATGCAGTGCCCGACTGTAAGTGTTTAACTGTCTGTTTGGTGCTATCGTCGTTGTGATCTGTAAATGACTGATCTTTTTTTTTTCTCCACTCAGCCACGCAGAGAATTACATCACTCGGATGCTTCGTTCTCATATCTATAGAAAAGTGTTTGATTAGAGGAATGATAAGAAAGATATCATCTGCTCGGTTGCAGATTAACCTTCCCCGTTCAGAGGAGACTACTTTCCAGTCCATTTTATAATCCACTTCATACACATTACAAAAGCTATATTCTCTTTCATCTCGCGGATGCCCTATAGGCCAAGAAAAATCTGCAAACGGAGAACCTTGAGTCGAACTGAAATAAAAGCCGAGATAAAAACAGGAGGGTTGTGCTGCCTTTTCCCATGACACATCTCAGAGGAGTGATGGCAGCATGTTTGTAGTACTGACATTTCTATGTTTATGGTAACAGCATCTTTCATACAACAAAACATCGCTGCAGAGCTACTTTCACCAAGACACTGAATTATACATTTTTACAAGCCTCAATACTCACTGATATTGTTTCATTAACAATGTACTAGCTGGAGTGAAAGGCAGCTTCTATTCTATTCACAAAATGACTTTAAGGAAATTAGTTTAAAATTCCTTTTATTTCCATTTTTGTCCCATAATATTACTAGAAAATAGCTGGAATAAGATCTTTTTTATAGGACTAGTTTAATATTGCACATGGTATGATTGAAGATTTATGATTTAAAATGAAAGAAGTGCCTAATTTGGAGCCTAGAGTTTCAAATTACAATGGATCTCAGGTGGATTATTTACTGCATTCGAATAATCAGAATTGCAGAAAAACTGATAAAACAATGACGGAAAACAGAATATTAACAACAAAATTATCTGACCAGTTCTAGACAGTTATATATTGGATTTAAAGGTCCTTAAGGTACATCACAGAGCATTTTATTTCTCTCTTTTATTTCTCTTTATTTCCACTTTTATTTTGCAAAATGTAGACTAAAACAAGAGATGATCATGCCTTTGAAATCGGGGTTTCTGGGCCTCAGAATGAGATGCCTGTGGCTGAACAGATCTCATCATTTATTCATTTCTCTCTTTTCAACAGACCGGCTTTTGTCTTACCTCCCTTTAGTGTTTGCTTTTCTAATTCAGTTTAAATGTTTAAAAGCATCCCATAACACAAATTATGGTAATTAGACATGCTGCTGTAATCATTTCTGTCCCTGTTGTTTCCATTTTTATCATCATTGCTGTTATGATTTCTATTCTTGCTATTGTTATGAGTTTTTATTGTTATTGACTTTACTGTTGATCATCATGATCATTATTGGTATTATTGTTATTATTGTGACTAGATCCTGACCGATATATCAGTATATCCATAGTCTCCTCCTGTTACAGATGTATCTGCATACATACTGTGACATTTATTCTAAATAGTTTTTGTACAGAACATAACGCAGAAAAAGTTGTTTGGGCTAATTTAAAAATGGAGTCATCATGCAGTTTGTCCACCACAGTGGTTCCAGCTCCATTCTTTGGAATATTCCCAGCAATATCTGCAGCACATGTAGCGGAGCATGTATCACAGATGGTGGTAGCTGGTTTGTTAAATACATTGCTAGAAAGTTACGAAACAATGAGGTCACAATTTTTTTTCTTTCAAATAAGGGTTGACTAATATGGGTTTACCAGGGTCGGTGTCAATGCCGATTATTGGTGATCAAAAAAGGATGATAACTTATATTTTGAGCTGATATACTTTAAATGTAATGTTTTAACAGCATGTTATAGCAGAGAACCTGTCATTCATATCCGAGCTTCTTCATTAATAAGGATGATTATAACTGAATATGTAGGATAGAAATAGGAGTTATTAAATTAGGATGCTCTCGATTGAGATTGATTAGTTTGTCTCTTGTTGTTCTTTTCTGTTTTCTCAATCTTCTTCCGTTATATCACTTTTATTGCTCACCAAGGTCCAAAGCTTTATTAATTATAGTTTTCCAAGACTCTGTTTCAGGGTAATCTGTGGTTGCCTTCTAACTTAGCTGCTAGCTGTTAGCATAACCTTAGCCACTGTGAGACAAGCTAATTTCCTGGTTAGTGTTGAGGGCTTGTGCTTGTTAGTCAGTTTTTGTTGCTTGAGAGGCATTTCTGAGATACAGAGTGACAACAGAGAGAGGAGGCTTTTTAGAAAAACAATACCAATAACCTGTTGATAAAAATACTGATACCAATAATCGCTAAAATGCCAAATATTGGCCACAGTTATCAGCCAGGTCGATAATCAGTCTATCCCTACTTTCCAATATTTGCCTAACAGATATATGTATCCGTAAAATACTGGCAAAAAATCATTAGTATCGACACCAACAATCCAGTATCGGTCAGACTTTAATTGTGACTGTTGTTGTAAATACTGATTGTTCTTAATACATATGACAGTGGGTTTTTTTCTTTTGCAATTTTGTCAGCTGTTGTCATTGTTGCTGTATTGAAGAGAGTAGAGGCTTTAAATCAGATTACATGATTTATTCGCGGGATCAGGTTTTTGTGCTAAACAATCTAAACTAAGCTGGATAATATTAAAAATGCTGATCGGCAAAAAAAACCCAACCTGTTTCTAAGAGAAACAGGTTTCTATCTTACCTTCATTATAGTCTACCTAAAACTAAATGCTGTTGCTTTATAACATAAAATATATTTGTGCTTTGAGACTGAGGGGATTCCTACCGAGTTGTGTTAAAAGTCAAGAATTTCCATTTTTCTTTTTATCATTTCCTACACTTTAAACAAATAAATGAGATTTTTCCCCTGTTTACTCCCCTCCTATGAGAAATAGAAGTATGCATTTAACTCTGTTCTAGCTAGAGGTGAGATACAGTAATTGGAGCACATTCTGTGCACCATAACACGAGTGAATAATGGTATTAATCTTCACAAACTGCCTCATTAGTATCATCAACCACAGAGTGAGTGCGGGACCAAAGAGGCTCCCTGAGGCACGCCAAAAATACTGTCCAACGTCACCCACATGAAAAGATTAAACATAATGCAGGAAACAACACAAATCCAACTGGTGACCGGAATATCAAACAAAGCCATAATGGTAAAACTTGTCCTGCATTCCTCAATAATGCATTAGTGCGTCTAATTAATTCAGGAACAGCATGGGAAATATGATTTCCATCTTTATATAGCATTATGGAGGTGACTTACTTCACATTTAAGTTACTATTCACAATGATGAACTACTATAATGGGCACATTATGGAAATTGAAGCAAAATAAACAACACTAAGCACCCTGAGGGTAATATATATTTCATCATTTTACTGCAGAATAAGCTGTCTGTTCTCTCGTTGTTGATTTAAAACACTAAACTGGAGATGCAGTCGGAGCTGTCGTGCACACTATTCAGTGTGTGTGACAGAGGCCTGCAGAGCTTGCAAAGCAGGTAACACCAGCTCCTCACAGCAAGAAGAAACTAACGGAATTATTTATATGTCTAAAATATTTATTTGGGATCTGTCTGTGCCCCCATTGCTAAAATATAACATAGGTTATGCAGCAGAAAAACCCAGAGTGGGCTGGAACATTGAAAGAATAATCCCTCCTCATTTCACTGCTGTAATAGCAACATACTTGATGGGTTTTGACACCTCAGGTAATTCAAAGGAAGGTCTACGTAAATAAGTTAGCAAGAGAAAATATGCTAATTAACCTAGTGCATATAAAAATCCCAATGCACAACATGTAAATTCTCTTAAAATTAGAAATGTGTCTTATGCAGTGCAACACCTACACACAGTGGATTTGCTCAGCGCGACTTGATAGTAATATTAATGAACTACATTGTGTGAAGCAAAATGGAAATCAGGATTGACCTTGTTGTTCAAATATCGCTGTGCTGCAAGAATACAGAGTAAACACTCTCCTTTTGCAGGCTCCAGAGGAGATTTAACCAAAGGTTCATGGGAGCTGCTAAAACCAAGACAAATACAGGAAATCTGTGTACAAGTGATACATCTGTAGCTGCAGACCGACGGCTGTGGGAGTTATTATTTATTTATTTTGAATCTGAGCGAACGTGACTGTGAGAATGTGCAATTCGTTTTAAAATTGCTCTTCAAAAAAATTAGCTATGGTTCTTTATGGTTATCAAGACAGGCAGTGGAGCATTCAGTGTGCTGACCTCTGTGTGGAGGCAGCGGCTCAAAGACCTGATTTTTATGACAGCTTTACTCACTGAACATCCTTTCAAGTATTTCACAATTAGCCTCTGCTTATATGCATCTGTAATAGCCATGTGTAATGTATTTGTCCAGTGTGTTTAAATAGCTGAAATGCTTTTTAAATTGCAAATCTAACACCGGCTGGGAATCCTCCATCCACACATTTCTGAGATCACAGACTTGTTTTAACACACACAGTCGCCCACATCAGCAAAGTAGCAGAATAAACTAAAAATGTGGCTGATTCTAGTTCAAGCGAAACAACAGAAAGCAAAACACAAATAATATCAATCTATTAAAAGATCCCATATGGTGACATCTCTCTTTTTTTGTGTTTTGTTGTTGATCTAAACTTGAAGGTGTGAAGTAAGAAGATGTTCATTAATGAAGGTGTTTACTTCTCCCATTTGCCACTTCGATTCCACTGGCTTTGTTTATTTTCTACAGCTGCTAACTCTAAAATGTCTCAGCCATGAGCAAAACGTACCAAATGTTTTGCTTTTGGCTGCAAGAGTGTAACACAAGAGTCTTCATGCAGTCTTCTCTCCTGCTATATGCTAACATGTAGTCACTTCATAGTTGTTTTCAAGCTGCTGCTAACCACTGCTACACTATTGATTTTACAGTTACAATATCATGTGACAAATTCACAAAAACACTTGAGTCAAAAACAGCTGTTCTGTGAATTTGGCCATATTTCAAAGACAAATGATCACTCAGAGAGAAAGCCAGAAGTGATAGAAAGTCCTCTAGTCTCACAAATTCATTGTGTTGGCTGCCGTGTGATGACACTGTCAGCTTTACACACTGAAACAGCCCATTTACACCATAGCTAAAACTAGAACGGTAAAATTAACCATTGGGGCCAATATATAATTGCGGAACTTTTTGTATCATAGTTGACAGGTATCATAGTTGACATTTTTGTTCTTTTCAGGCCTAAAATCAACATGGCCACCTATAACCAAACACCACAGGGCATTTTTAGAGAAAGATTCTTCTAAAACATTATATATACACTTGAGAAAAATTGAAATTGAAAGTTATTTATAAAGATATTGTAGTAACCCTGTTGATATGCAGTAAATCCACACTTGACTCACACACTACTTTATATTAAATAACTCAGAAAGCCTTGGAGTCTGGTCAGTCTTTTCTTCAGGAGGAAATGACATCATGTGGAGCAGGTCATGAGATCTGGAATCAACACACTTCCTTCAGAGGTGTTTTTGTAATGGGTAACTTAGTTGAAAGTGATTTCTCGGACAGAGTTACAATTTGTTATTTTCCATATAAAATTTGATATATTGCCAAAACAGAAATATCTGTCAAGATTAATATCTGTCAAGATCATCCTAATAAAAAGAACTCCATAAAAATATTTTTCTGAATCAGCTCATTTTATTATTGTTTAGCAAAGTAGAAGGTGGTTGTTATTAAATTCGGACAGTTATTTAGTTGACATTTTAGCAATATCCAGTCATTTTTTTCTTAATAAGTGATTGTTTCCATAATAAATAATTGTGGAATTTGTAAAGGCATGATCATAACGAAGATTAAAAAAAAAACAGAAGTTTTTTTTTACTTTTAATAAAAAGGAATGCAAGATGTATCCCATGGACTTCAAAAGTACCTCAATTATATACTGACCCATCTGTATCCGTATTCTGTGCTGAAAGACAAATTCTGGGAACGTGAGACTGAATTTACTGAAATGGGGCCCTGTTATTGGATCTTTAAGTCACACCTAATAAACCAGTGCAGATTTATTAAGTGAATAAAGAGTAACGTAGAATGGATTTTGACATCATGTTTCCGTCAAACACACATAAAACTCAGCACAGAAGAGACGTTGTGATTATAAACTAAAGCCCAAATCCAAATGAGACACATAGATTAATAACCTCTAATACATCCAACCTACTATATGTGGTCTAGCAGGCCTGATTTTGGTATAGGAGCCCACTCCCCAGTGAAACACACTATACCACTATAGAGAATGAACTGAGGTGGACAAATCTGAACCCAGCACCTGATTCACAGAAGAAAACTAAGACGTGTCAGTTATGCAGCAGAGACACATTAAAAACCACCAGATTTCATTACATGAGCAAAATTAATGGCGCATAGGAAAACTTCTCTTCCTATAAAATGTTATGTGGTGCTGGTAGAAAAAAAAGCAGATAACCATCAGTGTTTTAAGTTGATTTAAGCAGCAGTTTAACCACAGAGCAGGAGCTCAGCAGTTTGGATGTAATTATGATGTGAGGAATAATAAAGTGAGCTGTCACATAAACCCACTGCTCTGAGTAGATATATGACCTGAATGCAAGCGGATGTGACTCCAAAACAGCTCAAGTTTTCCATAAAGCCAGTATTATACACATAGACATGATAGCTGGTGGGTGAGCAGCGATGTTCGCATCTGTACAATTTAAACACACCATAAAGCTCACATCTGTTTACACTGAGCCATGGAACATCCTCCAAAAACAAAGGCAGCAGCCAGCAGGAGGGAAAATGCAGCAAAAAAAGTCATCATATCCAAACAAAAGCATCCGCATTTCACCGAGCGAGCAAACAAACAAACAGCATGAAAATATTGTGTTGCATCATGCCAAACAACAAGCAAAAGTTCAGCCACTACAAGAAAGTAATTTACAATGCAAACACTAGCAGTAGACTGACACATGCTGGAAGCAAAAGCAGAAATCGGCAGCAAACGGACTCCAACGTAAAACAGCAGAAAAAAAGAGCAAAAGCAGAAACAGGAGGTCACAATATTAGACCGAGCAGCAAACACTCACCTGGATGAAGGAAGGCAGAGACCCTCAGCGATCAGCCAAACTTCTGGAGCTGTGAACTGCGGCCTTTACGCACGATCTTCATTGTTTTCTCCACGAAGAAAAAGCGAAAAATGAAATCATCGCACTATAGGGAGTCTTGTAGTCTCTGGAAGGCGACATAAACGGCAACAGAAGATGCAAAAAGTTAAATAACAGCTTGTATAACACAAAGCGAATCAGACGGCGGCGTGGAGAAAGTGTAAATAAACCGAAGTGCTGCTAAAGGTGCGATGGACACGTGATCCATCTGCGTCAGGTGCGTTTGGCTGCGTGATGCAAATGTTATGATGCCATCTAAAACTTTAAGGTTGGAAATCTAGCTGGAAATTATATATTTCTTTTTTTAAAATGACAACTGGCACTTAAAAAATTGCTAGCAATCAATTTCAACTCACATTTTCACTAAAAATACCATGTCCAAAATTATTCATACTCCTTTTCTCAGTGGCACCATCTTTATTTGCCACCAGAGCAACATTTCTTGTTATTGCAAACACACTTTCTGCATTTTGTTCCACTCCTCTTGCAAGATCTCCAGGTCTTTAAAGCATCTCCAAAAGTGCTGATGTTGTTTTCTTTTAACCATTTCATGGCCAGTTTACCTGTATGTTTCAGTTCATTGTCTTGTTGGAAGCTCCAATGCTGTCCAAGGTTTTTCTGCAGACCACCTGATTTTTACTTTCTCTGTTTTGTCTCTTTACTTATACAAGGTTGCTTTGCTCATTAGCTGGAAAAACACATTCAACACATCACATTCCCACCACCAGGCTTGACTGTGGAGATGGTGTTCTTGGGACTGGATTCTTGTTCCATCTCATCCGACCACAGAACTGGTGACGACAGGCTTCCTTCTTTGTCCAGGTACAGTTTTGTGCATCTGTCTTGGAGAAGTGAATTCCTCCTTCTTGGTCTTCATCCATGGAGCCCAGCCTAGTTCTGTGTTGAGATGTTGCTACCAGAATTGCTCATATTTCTCAGGAAGGTCTTGGAGGTGATCCTTGGATTCTTCTTGGCCACTACCAGGGGTCACTTTTGTCCTCCTACCAGGGCCTTTGAGGTTTTCCACAGTTTGGCTTGGCAGTGTCTGTGACCACTGGCAGCCACAATGTACCACTCTGAGTGCTGGACTGTGATAGTAAGATCACAAAACTCTTTGATGTTTGTAATGGCTTGCAATTCACTAGGCGCAGACTGCAGGATTACTGCATCACCTGCTCTAAATGTATAGTTTTGAGTTTTGGACACGTTTTGTTTAGTGAAATATACAGAAAAAACTTAATTCTTAAAATATATTAGTAACATTTTCGAACATAATGTCTCACCATATTTTGTTGCCTGTTTATGACATTTTCAGCAATAAGAAACCTAAATAACAATGTACTATGAAGCAAAACTGGCAAAGTGTAGTGCAGCTTTGGTTACAAGGTGTTTAACAAATACAGTTTTGTGCATGTAAAACATATGATATGTAATACAAGTAGAACTGAAAAGATTCCATTGGCAGGACATTACTTGGCAAGTACTTTGACAATGCAGTGGACACAAAATGATTCCCGCTTCTAAAACGTGAGAATGTGCTTCCTAGTTGTGTAGTTGTTTAAATAATATGCATTTGTTGCTAATAGTTTGGAGATTTGGATTAACAAAACCAGCTTTATGATGATGTCACTTTGGTCTTCTGGCAGATCTCACTGTTTTCTTTTTTTCTACAATCCAAACAATTAGTGGAGGAAAATAATCAACAGGTGGATCAGTGCTGAGAATAATAATGAGTTGCAGTCCCAAACAAACAGTTTAATAGCTTCACTTGAACAGGAAAATGATGCTTATGCAATGTTGCATTAAGAACATTTTCCACATTTACATCCTCTTATTTAAGTAACATTTTCAGAAGTTTACAGGAATTATAATTATAATTGAGTGTTTTTTACAGTGTAGTGTTTGGACTGTTGTATAAGTAAAGGACCTAAATGCTTCTTCCATCACTGAATAAAACTAATATACAAAGCAAAGCAATTTAGAGCTGGAGAAACATAAATGAGGGGCTATGATTTTAGCATCAGCGGAGAATAATGGGCCATTTTCTCCCACGTTGTGGGTAAATAGCCTGGAAGAAAACATTCATCAAACGCGGTGTATAGGGTGAAAACAACACAAACAATAAGATGTAATTTTCTAATGTTTATGTTAACCTGAGTCCAATACAGTGTTTATCATTACATAGTCTCGCATAGCCAGACTGGAGAATGGTCTGACGGCGCCTCATTGAATCCGGCTTGATTGTGTTTCTTTTAACCATTTACAATCAATATGTGGTGCTGATTACATGATGCAAGCGATTGTGCCCCTGCAGTATAGAGTCAGGGGTAAGCTGTATTAATGAAAAACGTGCATACAAGAAGGCAAACATGACCATTAAAATGGCTAATTCACTGAACCACAGACCAAGTATTCATCTAAACATGCCATTTGTTGTTGTAAAAGAGGTTGTTGTTTCTTGCAGTAAAAGGGGAAAAAATTCAATTCAATTTTATTTATATAGCACCAATTACAGGTCAGATTGTTTCAAGACGCTTTATAGAACCCATATACCTTAACACCCAGAGCAAGCCCAGTGGCAAGAAAAAACTCCTTTTTAACGAGAAGAAACCTTGAGCAGAACCCGACTCTTTATGTGGGGGGACCCATCTGCCTGCTGGCTGGAGGGTTGAGAGGGACAGAAGAGGTAGAGAGGCTGAGGTAGCGGTGGAGATGCAGGTGGATCCAACAACACACAATTGGATACATGTATGATAAACTAGATGATACATACAAAGTACAAGCTAACATTGAGAATGATTCATAGCTTGCCGTTATGATGTACGGCTCTGGCATTAAATATACTACATATATAGCTGGTAGTAAAATTCAAACAGTAAGTAGATGAAAATATTAAGTATAGTGAGGGTGATGCAGAGTAGATTGGTGGAAATGGGCAGCTGGAAGCAGTGGGCTGGAGGAAGGTCAGCAGCAGCATCCCACAGTGGACATGATGGAGATTAGGCCAGTTGGTGGGACAGCAACCACAGATCTGAAGCATCCAGCTCTGGAACCAGGTACACTCAGAGAAAGGACACAGGGAGAAACAGAGTGAATGCAATGCAATAATGGTATATATAGTAAATACATAGGTAATTAGAGAAGGGCAGCATAACTAGGGGCAGAACTAAGGGACATTGAAAGTCAGTTGTGCAAATGAAGACTCCAGCTGACCCCCTGGTTTGCTTATACCCATAGTCTACGTGTGGAGAATCAGACTAATCGTATACATTGACATTTATGCTCCAACTCTTAGATCATTTGGAAAAATATTAATTCTGATTTGAAAATAAACACTCTTGGGCATGACATCATTTGCCTAACATGTCACAATTTGTCTTTGATTGACCGAGGGGTTGGTTATTGACAGACGCTGCAATATAAACCACATTTCTTTCCCTTGGAATGATGAGCATGTTCTCTCTTTTTTTCATCATATGTAATCCATTAAGTAACCATTTTAGCATCTTTATCCCGCCAGGTTTGTCAATAAGCTGACCTTCTTCTGCATTGACTGTACCTATTATTTCCCTGCTTGCTGTCTATTCTCCATGGCTCCTTGTCACCGCAGTCATTAAAGGAAAAATGCTTTATTGCAAAGTGAAACACGCTCTGAGTCTGGCTCGTTTGTATTAAAGATGAATCCTTCCGAGCAGCACAGACTGTGAAATACCTGCAGTGATATGGCAACCGCATCTTAGGTTAGAAAAATACATCCAGATTGTGCAATTAATCAAATAAATTACCTCAGTATGGTGAAAAAAAAAGGAAATATATTGTTTTTGCTGCAAGTGGAAATGATCTGTAAAAATTTCACAAGATGGTGTGCACTTAAAAAAAAAAAGAATCTCCCAGCTCTTTATTTTAATTCATTGCTTTCGGTTTACGTGAAAGCTCTAGTGATAAATGTACCACATAAAGAAAAAATCTGTGCCATAAAAATACTGTCAAGTCATGTAATATTCATATTTTCTCTCACGCTACATATGCAGACACATAAATAACAACATTTCTATTTCATATATTACCCCTTTATGTTTAATGTTTAAGGAGAGGAGGGGGAAATGGTGAAAACCTCAAAGCAGCTCTGTGTGAATGACTGCTGCTGTCATGTATGGAGAAGACGTGACCCTCCTTCTGGCGCTTCTTTACCTTGCGATGTTTGCTCCCTTCGCTCCAGCTGTGTGCTCTCTGGGTCTGCCTGCACGCCGTCTCCTTAGGCTCCCCAGCCATCATTAACAGGCAGAGTAAGCCATAGCCTCTCCCAAAACCCTCTCTCTCCCTTTCTGTCTGCGCTTCCACATAAACAAAAGCCTCCTATGCCGGGCCCTGGCATTCTTGAAATGTCAGAAGAATTGTCCCAAGGCTTTCCGGCCCATTAAATTAAGCCAGACATGCAAAACTGAACCTCTAATGAAGTACATTAACCTGGAGCACTGAGCATCCATTTGCAGTATTGTGTTGTTTGCTTACAAGCCACCATGGGAGTAAAAGAGGGGGGGGAGAGAAGATTCACTTGACAAGCACATTATCGAAGCAATGAATCGGTTGCCGGAGTACGCTGATACATTGCAGTATCTTCTTTTAGGATGGAAAGAGATGAAATGCTTTGTCCGACATCCCCGATACCACTGACAAAAGAAGAAGAAGGAGAAGAAAAAACAGAACTCTCTCTGGACCACATTTGTCTGGCCTGACGCAGCCAGTGTACCCACAGAGTGCAGCGTCAAAATGAGCTATTGTGTGTCCGGCTTTTCTGAAAAAGGCTTTAAAAATGCATTTATCTAGTCGTAGATTTGAGATGATTTGACTCTCTGTGCGACTCTCACTGGGGTAACACTGGGATCTGTCAGCCTGCACACACACACACGAAAAAACCTCTTCTGGTTAAATCATAGAGTTTATGAAAAGTGCATTTAAACATTTTGGGTTTTTTTTTTGTTTTTTTTTCACCATGTGATGCCTAAAATGTCCCTAATATATCTGCAAGGGTTTGCTGTCTTTTGGAAAGGATGCTGATCAATACCAATGATTCAACAATTACTTTGCCAAGTGCTGAAATTTCTGCCTTCCAAAATTTCCCGTCCATCTCCTTCCATTTGTGAGCCCTTGAAGATGAGGACTGCTGCTGAAGGAAGATGCAGAGTGGCGGCACATTTTGTTCTCATGCCAGAAAGCAGAATTACAAAGGACCTCTTAAGTTAATGGTGGATCTCTGCTCTGTTTATCTAGCTTACTCATCTGCTGATAAAATGTGTATTTAATTGCAGGCTAGCATGAGTCTGTGTCACAGACTTGTTGATGTTGTTTCAGCCCCTTCGTTGCCATTGGAGACTGACGTGAATGAAGACATCAGGGGTCTAAGTGGTGCTCCTTATCAGATGGAAGCAGTCATTCTAGGGTTGTTTATTCTGACAAATTATACAATATGATGCAATGCACTGCTCACTGGAGGGGAGCAGAATGCATCCTTTCATACATAGTAGCAATGCTTCATAGAAAATGCGGATCAGTTTCTTTATAGAGTTCAAAAGCAGGATGGAGGGAGATGAGGAGCTTCTCAGAGGTCATATCTTTCCTGTGGGGGGATTTCACTGCTCATGTTCTGATCTTATAGAAGCCGTCCTTCATTAACGTGTTAATCAGGGACATGCCGGATCGATACAGCATGGAGGTTTCTACTAGTCCGCTGATTTATATGTTGTTTCTCATTGTGTTCAGTTAAATTTGCAAAATCTTTTTGACAGCAGCATGAAAATGAAATATTATTTTGTCGACTTGATAAATGGACAAATAACCCAAAGTAGTTTGTTCTGCAAGTAGGAGAGTCAGTCCACTGCTGAAGTAACTGGACTCTTAATGTAAACAGACATTCTAGGTGATCAATTGAAATGATTTTCCTGATTCTGTGACCTTGATCTTACATTTTACTGCACCATGACTTTGAGGATTGTAGTTTTATGTAAAATGCATCATATAGCCCCCTCAAAATGTGTAATAATTTTAGTTGTATTCAAATTTTTCTCCTATACCATCATAGGGTAAAAATGGAAACTTGTGCACAACTGACATTTATGACCAAATACCTGCAAAACTAATAATACTTCCATCAACCTCAGCAAACATTTGGTGTATGCACATGATAATTAATACATCTAATAAACATCAGAATGCTAACAAAGCCATTGTGAGCATGTTAGCATTGAGTGAAGCCACAGAGGCTGCTATACCGTTAGTCTTGTTAGAATTTCTCAGTCTTGTACTAATTTTTTTTGCCTTTTCTACACAGGAAGCTTAACAAACTACAAACTCAATATAACCACAAATGCTGTATTAAATGACTGACCACTGTAGAACCAATGTGATTGTAAAATGTCTTTGCACCTTAGGTAGTTTGATACAACTCTTTTCCTGCTACCTTTCAAAGTCACTTCAATAGAACAGAATATCCTTTATTAGTCCCACAAGGGGAAATTTGCAAATCATTCAAATTCACTTTAAATCACTGTGCCTTGAAGTGTGTAAATAGTGTGTGTTGAATTTTAATTACATTTAGTATTTCTATAGATTTAACATTAGAAGTGTTTTTCATAGTATTGTACAGAAAGTTTTTCAGAGTACATACTAACCTTTAATGTTACTAATCTGCCTGTCCTGTCTTGTTGTTATTTATGTTGTTGTATGTAAGCTGCTGAACACTTGAATTTCCCTTGAGATTAATAAAGTATCTATCTATCTATCTATCTATCTATCTATCTATCTATCTATCTATCTATCTATCTATCTATCTATCTATCTATCTATCTATCTATCTATCTATCTATCTATCTATCTATCTATCTATCTATCTATCTAGACCTCCTTTTCCACCTTTTTTCTTTTGGTAGCAGCATGACAAATGAAATAATATTTTGTCGACTTACTTGATGATTTATGAAAAAATAATCCTACAGACAGACCTTTCAGGTGATGAGTTGAAATTAATTTCATGATTTTACGAACTTGATCTTAACTTTGACTCCACCACCAGGGTGACATTTGTAGTTTTGTGTGAAATATGTCAAACAACTGTTGATGCTTGCCATAAAATCTTGCACATACATCTACATACTATCATCAGGTAAACATGTGTATGTTGGTTTGTGTCCAAATATCTGCAAAACCAATTACATTTCCACCAACCTCAGCTAAATTCAGTGTATGCACATGATAATACATCTAAAAAGCATCAGAATGCTAACAGAGCCGCTGTGAGCATGTTAGCATTGAATGAAGCCACGGAGGCTAAAATACTTTTAGTTGTGTAACAGTTTCTCAATCTTTTACTATATTTCTTTTTTTTGGTCCAAGAACACAGTAAACTTAACACACTCTTAGACACTCTACACAACTATGAACATTGTATTAAATGGTCCAGCAAATATCATTCAAATTACTCCATTAGACCTATTTTTTCCCCTTTTTTTTCTTTTGACAGCTGCATGACTATAAAGATGAACAGAAAAATAATAGCACTGTCATTCCACTAGTGAAATAATTTTCAATCTCTTTTATACATAGCATACAAACAGACATTCCAGGTGATGACTCAGAATTAAATTTGATGATTTTATGACCTTGACCTTAGCTTTTACTCCACCAATAGCTTGACATCTGTAGTTTTGCATGAAATGTGTCGACAACTATTGGGGAGGGAATTCTGCGATGTCAGAAGAAGGTTCAGGAGGCAAACTCAGAGACACTGTGGAGACTCAGATATATCAGAATAAGGTTTACTGAATTCAGGAGAAATGACACAGTGAGCAACACAGTGATGTGAGCACTGGCAGCATCAGTTCTGAGGAGTCTCTCTGGCTTTGGGCATATATACCATTTGGGAGGCATGCCATGTTTAAGGCTACACTCTAAATATGGTAGCAGGACTGTTAGTTCAGGATCCATCTGGACAGGAATACAACAATATAACCTTGTCATTCTTACATTCTCAACCAAACAGTTGCCTTTCATTCCTATGTTATCTTTTCCAAGTGTCTGTCTGTCTCAGGGTCATATTAGGGACTGAGTGAGCATAAACAGGCTTGCAGAATTTGGGATGGCTTGGCACCTACACTTGATTTTAGAGTGACTGCAGTTTGCAGACACACCGGCATTTAGGATGTCATAAACTGACAGCTGAGGGGACACCTCAGTCGTGAGGAAGTGAGTAATTTTTCCTTCACACACTTGCCACAAAATCTTGCACATATCACCCTCACAATGTGAAATAATTTTAGTTATACTTAGATTTTTGTCTTGTGCTGTCATCAGGTTTGTCTCCAAATGCCTGCAAAACCAATCACGTTCCCATCAATCTCACTTGTAAAGTTTCCCGTATGTACATTATAATTATTACATCTGATTAGCAATAGCATGTGCATTGTGCCATTCTGGGGTTGTTAGCATTTAGTGAAGCCACCAAGCTGCTAACACAGCAAAAGATTCAGTCTTTTGCTATATTTCATGTATTTATTCTGCCTAAATGATTCTGCTGGACTTCCTTGGATTCCCCTGCTGGTCCACGGTATGTTGCTCACTACATTCACTTATTTTTTGGCTTTTCTCTGCAGTATTTTTTTCCTACTCAAACTGAGTCTTGCGGATGTCATCTCAGATGTCACTGAGACATGCAGCAACACGCTGAAATCACAGACAGCGCGGATGCAGACATTTGGCTCGTGTGTTTGTTTCATTCAGAAGACATGATGACAACATATCCAGTCTGTCTCGGAGAACAAGAAGAGCATGAGGGCAGTCTGCAGCCCACACAGCGGGGCCTTCCCACTCACTGGACTGGACAACTGTTGGCCAGCGAAATGGGCCTGGATGAAAAGAATGGGAGCAGAAGGAGGAACTGCACAGCGAGTGTGTCCATGTCAACCCCACATGGGTCAGCCACCACTGGGAGTACTTAGCTGAATTCATTATTAATCTGCTCCAAACTGCTAAAAGGCTGGAAAAATGAAGTCAGCCAACTTGAACTTGCTGTGAACCAATGCTGCATGAATCCCTTACAGTATGTATGGACAACATTTTGCCCTTAAGAGAATCATCCAGTTTGCAAATTAGAAGCCATCTGCCTTATCACCATAAGGGGTCAAACGGACATGCATGCTAAAGATTGATATCTTCATCTTTCTGGAAAAAAAGTATATATTAGCAGCACTGGTTTTGTGGCAAATTTGAGCTTTAATAGGTGTAATATATAGTGTGTCTCGACAGCAAAAGAACAGCCTAATGTTAAATTGTCTTGTAAATGTTCCAGTTTTGACCTTTTTTCCCTTTAAATAAGAAACTTCCTCGATCTTTTTCAATTTATTTGATCTAAGCTCCATTCAGATCTCATTTTGCATGTCAAAATAACTGATGATTATAATAGCAGTATTTATTTTAAGACGCCAGTATCTTTCCTCTGGAAAAAAAAAACTAAAATAAAGTGAAATTGCCATGCAGCTTTGAGGGATTTTCCTTTCCTCCCTGCAAGCTATCACCTGTACTGCAAGTGTTTGCCAGTGGCTTCCTGAGTGTGAAATCCAATTCTATGGGCGCAGATGAGTCAGAGAACATCTGAAAAAATGCTGATTGTCTTAATTTTGATGCCGCAGAAAACCTCACAGATATTCTTTTCTTCGCAGATTGGACTTTAAAAATTTTTTTTAAAAAAAGCAATCTCATATGTGGCCAGGAGGAGACACTGTCAGGGGCACGAGTCAGGGATAATGAGAAAGTTAACAGTACACGAAGTGAGCTAACTGACAGCAGTTACCTGGGTTGTCATGGTTTTTCAGCGTGGGAAAATGTGAAAAGCAAAGATTTTAGGAGAGAATGGGAGAACTGGAGAAAAATTCTAGCAGCTAAAAGGGTCAAGTGCCATGTCTAGCTAACCACATGAATACAAAAAAATGAACTGTCACATGGTGAATGTGGTGGGATCATTATTTAATATCCCAACAATAACCCACAAACACTGCATGTATTAGCGCCATATATTAAAATGAATGAACGTTTGAGTAACATGAAAGTCTCTTCTTCTGTTATCTTTTCTCTCCTCTGACACTGATGATGCTTTGCTTGAAAAATTGCAGAAACTCCTGCATTGAATTGTGTTGCATCATTGCAGCTCCATCAGTGATGCTGCCGCCGCTCGACTCAGCATTTATTATGTAGCGCTTGGCTTAAAATTCATGAACCGGTGCCTTGTTGCTCCTTGTCCATCACTCTGAAGTTAACTGTCAGCGAACATAAGTTAGTAATGGGCTGGCACTGGGTTAATTGGCTCAGTTTATTATCTTGATTAAGCTGGCTCGTGATGAATTAAGTTTCCAAAAGGGTTCTGACAAGTGGTTCAACTGAAACCAGCAGCTGTCAAAGTGTCAGCCACAGGGAGCCCGTAAGAAGGTTCATGGTGGAGTCGCAGCTTCCTGTCAACTTTTTATGTATCTACAGTCATATTTACATCATGCAGACATACAGTTTTGCAGGTGTGCTGATGAATAAATGGCGTTTAACAGAGAAACATTGAGAGACTTAATGATAACCAGTGACGGGAGGCTGAATCGGAGCTCATATGATTTCTTTGTATCAGCTGAGAGCATGAGATAATATAAACTGATCCTGTGGAGATCAGGTCGGGAAAGCAAAAGGTCTGTTTTTTTCTTTTTTTTTCGTTGGAGATGCTCCTCTGTTTCTGAGCAACAAAGGATTTCTGTTAAATACGTTTCTGGCTGCAGTTTTCAGACAAGGAGCCAAGATGTTTAACATGAACAGAAACAATGATTTCAGGTTTGTTTTCATTCAAGCAGAGACAATGTGGGGAGATGTAGCATTTTTATTTCAGACGAAGAAAATAATTGATGAAAATTGCCATCTCCTGTGTTTTGTTTAAATAGAATATAGGTTTGCACGTTGTAACACTGGTGCAGAGCTTTGTTTTTATGTATGACATGTCACATTGGTAGCACGTATACGAAAAATAAAAGGCAACTTCGGGCAGCGCTATAGGTCAGAGGGGTCGGAGAAGATGTTCTGTTTGATACAAAAGGCTCCAACAAGTGTAGGATGATGTCAGCCCACATTTCATGGTGATCCTCGAGGTCAGAATGAGCAACTTGGTCAAATGCTAAACTGAGAATGAGAAGACATAACATTCTGCAGGTTCATCTACGAGCAAAACATTGTTTGTTACTTTAACGGGGCCAACTGCTGTGCTATGACGTGAATGAAAACCTGATCTGAATACATCATAGATGTTATACACTTCCATAAATGCAACTGCTTTAAGTACCTTATCCTTACTTAAACTTCTGATCATAAAACTACACATTGAAATGACTCTAAAATCAGATTTAGTGTTCTATTTCTTGGAGTGGGAGCTGTATTTCCTGGTTTAGGCTGGAGGGAACAGAGTCAGCAGACTGAGATATTTATAGTGGATAAAAAGTTGTTAAATCCTGCTCAGAAATCTAGTTGTATAATTTCTGGACTTGAATTGATGATGATAGCTTTCAATTAGCAGTTGTGTCTTTTAAGTTGGAGTGTCACATGGCATGGACTTGTGCTTCAACTGTGACTCGCAAAGGATCATCTATCATGGGGATCGACCAGTTATCGTGGCTGATATTTTGCATTTTTTCTGATTATTGGTATCTGTATTTTTATTACCCAATTGAGAAAATAAGTGCGCTGCTTCAGGTGTGATGCAGCCTCCTCTCTGCCTGTCGTCACTCTGCGGTCTCAAAATTGTCTCTCAAGTCGTAAAAACTAAACACAAGCAGTTGCCACAAATTAATTAGCTTCTTTCACAGTGGTTAATGCTGTCCTAACAGCTAGTGGTTTAAAGGGCAGCCACAGATTAACCTGAAACAGAATCTGGACAACTACAATAACGCTTTAAGATCTGAACCTCAGGGAGCAATAAAAGTGATAGAATAGAGAGATATTAACAGCCGACATAACTGCAGGAGATAAACTGATCAATCTCAGTCACAAACAGAGTAGAGCATCCTTATGACTCACTCATTTCTATTTTACATGTCCAGTTATAGTCAGCCTTATTCATGAAGAAGCCTAGTTATGAATGACAGGTTCTCTGCTAAGACATTGTCACAGAGCGGGTCAGACACAAATGCAGAGCAGCAAAAACACAGCCAGACAGGGAATTCTAGTAATACATTTACTTAGAATATTAACAAATTCACAAGATGACAGAAGATAACTATGCTGGCGAACAATCTCCCGAAAGAGCCAACTACAAGTTGGAGGACTGAATAACACACAGAAAAACAGAAGAACAGGGACTGAACAGATACAGAATCTACACCCAACACACCAAACAGACTTAGTCTTACAAAGCAATCAGTTACTCAGAGCAGGGACGAACCAGGACTTGGTAATACCAAGCTAGGAAAGCTAAACAACACAATACAGAATGCATCCACAATGCAGCAGATACAAGCCAAACACGGCAAACTACACAGAACAACTGAACTGCCACATTGTGTATATGAGTTTGTGGCGATGTTTGAGCAGTAGTAGGACGACCATTCCCCGCCGCAGGTGTGTTCACTCAGGTGATTATCCAATGGCCTGCACCACGTGCACACAGCTCACTCATGTCCATCTGAGGAAAAGGAAAAAAAGGAGGGAGAAGGAAGAGAAACAGGGAAAGGCTGCCGCTACCCAACGCTGGAGGTGGAGGGCGTGACACACATGCTGTCAAAACATTAAATCAAATGTATACTACTGTTCAAAAGTTTGGGGTCACCCAGGCAATTTCATGTTTTCCATGAAAACCCACACTTTTATTCATGTGTTAACATAACTGCACAAGGGTTTTCTAATCATCAATGAGCCTTTCAGCACCATTAACTAACACAATGTAGCATTAGAACACAGGAGTGATGGTTGCTGGAAATGTTCTTCTGTACCCCTATGGAGATATTCCATTAAAAATCAGCTGTTTCCAGCTACCATAGTCATTTACCACATTAACAATGTCTACACTGGATTTATCATTCATTTAATGTTCACTGGAAAAACTGCTTTTCTTTCAAAAATATGGACATTTCTAAGTGTCCCAAACTTTTGAATGGTAATGTATATCAGCTCCAGATATTGGTTATCGATCACCAATAATCTCCATCGATATCAAGCCTAAAAAAATAATATCATTTTATCTCTAATCTCATAAAACTGAAATTCCACTTTGCCACCCCATTAGTCCACTTTTGGCTAAATGCTGCTACATTATTTCCTGCTTTGTGACACCAGAAAGTCAAACACGCTCTGAATCTTCAGCACGAGGCAATTTCCTGATGAATAAAATGTCACAGGTAAGGTTAAAATACTCAATTCTTCATAAAAATGAGTCAAAAGGGGCTACAATGCCACATCTTTAAAGACTTATAGAGAGTCATTATTTCAAATAAGAGTTTTTCAGTGAAAATGTGTTACAAATGTCATTTTACGGTCTACATGATAGCTTCCATGTTTAGAAAGAGCCATTGAAATTTCCCTGCTAATTCCAGTTAACAGCTGCAGCTGCCGTGGAGACACCAGCTGGCAGCGACATTATCCAACACCTTATGCTGTATCGATAAAATATTATTGCCTATAAAAAGCTGATCTCCACACAGTGAGTTGCCTGCGTGAGACTGCTCTTTTCTAATAGCTCTGAACACGTTGGCGGCAGTAAAAACCTGCTCCTTCCCACTGCGGGGACCTGATTCGTTAATGCCTCCATCCCTTACCTTTTTAACATCATGTAAAATACAGCGGAAAAGCTTTCTTTCTCCAAAAAGCAGACCCAGAGAGAATCAGCATTTGGAATCACCTTGCTTTCATAAAATAAAATTAGAATAATCCAATATGCAGAAATAAAATATAGGCAGAGAAATGCTGTGTGAAACAGGAAGCGAGTTTCTTATTTCTGTGGAGAATCTGCATACACTTTAAAAACAATTGTACCAGTTTTTATTTATATATATATATACCAAGGTATACCTGTATTAAAAAAAGTACAAATATCACACAGTAGAAACAGTGCATCATTCAAATTAAAGGTCCCTGCTGCAGCCCATGATGAAGCTCACAGTTAAACAGTTTGTTGTCTGGGTGTAATAAGATAAGATTCCAACAGCATCTTTTAATCTTTTAGGCAAAAAGAAACAAAATTACACAAAACAAAACAACCAAACCAAATCCACAGCCTAAAATAATGTCTGAAAACAAGCAGAACACAGTTTAATTTAGTAACTCCTCTATATCTGTACATCTCATATCTTACTGTTTCCTGACTGCATCAAACCTTCTACCCCTTTAGAAACTCCAAGAACACATTTACTGTCCCACATATTATAATTTTCAAGCAGTCTGTTTTTGTATTCTTTTTTTAAGACTCATTCCATACTGACTGTCCATTAATATTTCATTTTCGTCAATAAAATTGTCTAACCTTTTAATAAATAACTTCTCCAATACCTTGAAGAACTGTGGAAACATTGAAACTGGTGTTTAATTAGTAGGAAAGTGACTGTCCCCATTTTTAAATAACGGAATGATGAGATAAGATAATTCATTCATTCAACCTTTATCTAGACCTCAAGAAATCATTGACGAAGCGACAATCAATGAGACAAATACGAAGGAGCTCAGTAAAAAAACAGTCACATTCAGAAGCAGCGCAGTCGATGATCTTGGATTTAAACTAGTTAGTGGATACGACTGCACCAGGCTTTACTCTTTTCTGCAAAATGTTCCAACTATGTGCCGCAGAAAAGCTAAAAATGCGGGACTTTGAGTGTTAGCCAACCACTTGAGCGAGTTGAGTCGTGATTTTGGGACGGATTTAACAAGGAAATTATGTATTGTGGTATCTGTCGATTAGTGCTTTATAGACTTAGATGATTTTATTATTCCCCTGAGGGAAGTTAAGCTGTTACAGCAGCATGGATATTCAACAAAGGGGTAAACAATAAGACAACACAGAATATTAGGATGTAAAGTAAAGGTGAAATAAAATCAAATAAGATAAAAAATATAGAAAACATAATATAGAAAAAACAACAGATTATACAAGAGTTAAAGCATTTTTAAGAGTATATAAAAATATGCAAATTAACAGAATGCACTTGGAATATAAAGTGTTCATAGATACGGATGGTAATGTTTGTCTCACCTGATTGCTAGAAATGTCCATCCAACTTTTTTATACAACAAGCAGTGACGAGCTGAATAGTTGTCACAGGTGGTGAATCTGAGGACTGAGTGATAAATGGGATCCAAGCTTTCAGAGTGGAAACAGAGGCGTTTCTGTAGATGGCATCTTCATCGTCTAGGACAGACAAGATTGTTTGAAGATTGCTTTCTGCAAAACATGGAAAAGGTAGCTCTTTCTGTAAAAAGAAAAAACACCCAATTTATATTTACTTATATATTTTAAACGTGAGTTTTGGGTCCAAACAGATCCCTAGATATTTATATTCGGAAACTCTGTCAGTGGCGATGTTGAAACTGCCTTCAGAGACTTCTCTGGCTCTTGAGAGGAGCATATATTTAATCTTTTTAGCATTGATGACAAGATAAGTTGAGTTAAGATAAACTTTATTAATCTTAAAGAAAAGGGTTCTTGTGCCAGATATTACTCAGAAAAAGCATTAGACATGGCATAAGAAATGTAGCACCTAAAAGTAGAAAGCAATAAGACATAAGTATGATTCATTACTATAATATTGTGTCTTGCAGCTTAGCATCCCACTGCTTTCCTCCCTCTTCGGATCACCTGTTATTGTTGATCTGTCAGATAAAGCGGCTTCAGTAGATTAAACCACTCGACCTTCAGGGTTCTGTGACCCACTGCTGACCAGAGTCACAACCTCACTGATCCTCTAGCCATGCTGGTTAAGCCTCTTCCATTAATTTCCCTCCAGCCTTTTCTTGCTTTTACGCAGCACAACATCCAAAGTGCTGCTTTTTCTTCTCCACAGGAGGGACTGACTCATAAAAACACCTCCAGACAGATATTCTAACAAAACACAGTCTCAATTTTGCTTCCACTGTCTGGGGTATTATTATTTTAAGCAGAAGAAAAAAGGCTGGTTTAGACATTTTTAAACTTTTATGACAAAACAAAAACGAGCTACTCATGCATGTAATTCTGAATAGTGTTTTAAGTGAGCTTGTTTTTTTCATATCTTTACTTGACAATGCTCAACATCTTTTTGGGGGTAATTTACAAATAGTGACACATTATTCATTGGACTGTTGGATTCCTCAGCAAGTTAACAATGACTCTGAATAGAGAGCGCAAAGACTGAAAACTGTGAATAATAGCAGGTCTGGCTGTGTCTAATCCTAGAAAAGCCAAATAAAGAAAAAAATTTGCATAATATTAAGGGTAAGGGTTATTCCACCTCAATTTACCGAATCCCTGACCATCTTCGGTTTGACAGCTTTTTTTTTTTTATCAAAGTGTTGAATATTTACTGGGTTAACCAAGTGTAACATCTTAAAGAGGGTGGGGTCATGTCGATTTTTGCACCATTTTCTTTTGTTGTCCTTAATTAAACTTTCTGTATTTGTTTGAGGCTTCTTTGTATTTCCTGTCTTTATGCAAACTGAAACTACCTGTCTGCTGGCTGGAGCTTCATATTTAAGAGGCTGAAATTTTGCTCTGAAAGTCAGAGGTCAACTGTGCAGTCAGACGAATGGCTCGGCTCGTGTATCATAATTCTCACCTCGAGGGAATATCACTTTAAGTAGCTAATAAGTGTATTTCAAGAGCTAAAAAAAAAAGACAATTCAGAATCAGATGACCATTAAATTAAATTAAATGGCATTACATATCTAAATAAGGTGTAGAAAGAATTGCTCCATGACAGAGTTTCAGTAATAGTAATTATCTGCAGTTGGGTAATAGTACTTTTATTCAATTTAATGGTACGGTCCTCCCTTTTATGTGCACGTTGTCACTGGGTCTTAGATAAGTTAATTGAAATATAGAGCTGCTAAGATAGCCGCTCTCAGAATTTAAAAATAACCACACTCAGACATTTGTCAATTATGGTGGCCTTGCATGCAGGTCATGTGCGGTGTGACTTTTTATATTTATCAGCGGGTCTATTAAGTTCTCAGGTTGGAAATATAAGGTCACTGTAAATGACTGGTGCGTTAATAAATCTATCTTTCTTCTGCCCACTGAATGAATACGCTGCTATGAAACCTATTAAATACTTCTAATGGGTTCAATCAAATGAGCCAAACATCTCTATTACATTCAGGTGAATGCAAACAGAATCTCAGTGAGAGACTTGTATGAGTTTTTTTTACCTGAATACAATATTTCTTTTTTTTTTGCCAATGTGGGATGAATGGCTCCACCTTCAAATGGAGTTATCAGAGTTTAACTTTGACAAAAGCTTTTCTTGTGAAATTGTCAGCTGATGCCAGAGCTCCTGCAGAGTTTAAACAAGGTGGCTCAGACTGGGCTTCAGAGCGCCGAGGGAAAAAGAACAGACAGACTTATGGAGACAGTTTCATCTGATGTATGTTAAATTTCCTTTCCTGTCCTGTTGCTCTCTGTGTCTGCTTAGACCTGCAGCCCATGAACCAAACTGGACACGATCAAAGAACATTTTTTTTTTCTGTTAGAAAATCATCAAATTTCTCCACTTTGTGACATTTGTTTCCTAATGTGGAGTCCCTGCAGACACTTTCTTATTCTGGCTGCCAGTCATTCGCTACATCAGTGTAAATGCCACAGTGGAGAGTGATAAATATTGCTTCAAAAGCACTCACAAGTTGCCTATTCATGATGCAGCGTGGTATTTAATAATGTAAATAGGACAAATGAGACGCTATAAGGAAAAAACTAGCAAGTGGAGTTGGTATACAAATGTGAAAGTGTTGCCAGAAATAGACCAAATATGAGATTTATCCAGCTACAGTGCTGTGAAAAACTAGGATGTCTTAAATTTTTGCATATTTCTCACACTTAAATGTTCCAGATCCTCAAATATTAAGATGTATTTAATATTTGAATGGGATAACTCACACAATAATGACTCATTGAAGGTTTATTGAAAACCTCACCCCTGTGAAAAAGTAATTGCCCCCCTAAACCTCTTTGGTTGGTCCCTTCGCAGCAACAGTTAAATGTTTGTGATAGCTTGTGATCAGTCTTTGGCATCACCATGGAGGAATTTTGCCCCACTCTTCTCTGCAGAATAGTTTTAATTTGTCCACATTAGAGGATTTTCTACCCCTTTTCAGGTCTTGCCGCAGCATCTCAACTGGATTCAAGTCCAGACTATGACTTGGTCACTGCAAAACCTTCATTTTATTCTTTGAGCCATTCAGAGGTGGACTTGCTTGTGTGCTTCGGGTCATTGACATGCTGCAGAACCCATTTGTCAAGAATTCATGATGGATATTCTGCACGAGGATTTTCTGATAGAGGGCAGAATTCATGGCTCCATCAGATATGACAAGTCGTCCAGGTCCTCAAACCATTTATGGACAAGTTTTTTGTTTTGTTTTGTTTGGGGTTTTTTTGGTCATTTTTAATGTGTTTTACAGTTTTTCTCAGTTGATAAGACACTGTTCCTGAAAAATAGCACACATTTGCCAACACACTGCACACTATTTTTTTTTATCTGAACACAATTCACAAAGCACTGCACACTTGTGTCAAAAGTGCACTTTACTGCCAAATTTTGAACTTTGTTTTCAAAATTAAGACACACCAAGCAAAACTAGGACACTGCACTGCTAAATACAACACTCTTCTCTCACTGTGTTTTCACATGAAGCGTAAACAAATGACACAATCCTCAAAAATGACAACTTAAACACAAATGCATCCTATAAATAAATCAGAGGGGCCATTGCAGTACCTGACTGTAAATTATCAAATAAAAATAATGTTAGACAAAAAATACAGCACTGTATTATACACAGTACAGTATGCAAATATTTACACCACGTCTGCATCAATTCTTTCAGCCTGGTCAGACCTCAGGACCTCATCAACATCACAAGCTATGTTTTCTCTGGAAAGAAGGACCTAGTGTGTCTGATCCATCCCTGACATGCATCAACAGAAACATCACCACATGCCAAGACCACTGATTGATAGAGATTTTCCCAAAGTATGGCTGCTGCTCATATACCTTCCACCTCCATGTAGAGAAGAATTCTTCTATAGGATTCAGAAAGGGAGAATATGGCGGCAGAAAAATCACAATAACTTGAGGGTTCATATTGAACCATTCCTGAATCAATAGTCCTCTATGAAAACTAACATTGTCCCAAACAACAACAAAAACTGTCTTTTTGCCAAACGCCCTGCTGCACCCGTGTCAGTAGGTTTAATAGTGTGCAGTTCATTGGCAAAAGTGTTTTCAGTTTTGACCTGTTGTGTCTTAATTGTGACAGAAGTGTTGGAACGGTGTCCCAGTTCTGCTTCCTAGTGTTCACTTTTTGAAAAATGTGCGCTATGAGTGAAAAAGTGTGTTCAAATGAGCAAAAAACGTGTTCAGTGTTTTGCAAAAAGAGTGCAAGAGTTTTGGAAACTGTGTGCAAACCATGAATAGTGTCCAAAATTTAGACAGCAGAGACCTGTTTTTGAGAAATGTGTGCAGTCAGTTGGTGGCTGTGTGCAGTGAATGGAATTTAGTGTCTTATCAATTGAGAAAAACTGTGTCATTTTGGACATTTGTTTTAAGTTATTTGAAAGACATTTCTTGTCATTTAGGGCATAATTTAGTCATTTTGGACACATTTTGAGTCATATTGGTGATTTTTTTGAGTAAAATGGGAAATGTTCCTGGTCTTTCAGGACAAGTTTCTGTCATTTTGTAATATTTCTGAGTAACTTTGGACAAATTTTAAGTCATTTTGAACATATTTCTGATTTAGTTTTTGTCATTCTGGACATTTTAGAGCAATTTAGGACAATTTTTAGCTATTGTGTACAATATTCGAGTAATTATGGGGAGGTTCCTATTCTTTTGTGACACAGCTTTGTAATTTTGGACATGTTTTTGTCATTTTGAACATCAGTTATGACAAGTCGTCCAGGTCCTGAACCATCACACTACCACCACCATGTTTCACTGTTGGTGTCATATTCTTCTTGTGGAATGCAGTATTAGTTACACTAGATGTAATGGATCCACATGTTCCAAAAAGTTCCACTTTTGACTCATCAGTCCACAGGATGTTATTCCAAAAGTCTTGGGGCTCATCTAGATATTATTTTTACATATGTCAGACAAGCCTTTCAGGTCTTTTTGTTCAGTAGTGGTTTGACCCTTGCCACTCTCCCATGATGCCATTTTCACATAGCGTTTTCCTTATTGTGGAATCATGTAGATGGACCTGAAACTGAGGCCAGTGAGGTCTCCAGATCTTTAGATGTTCGTCTGGGTTCTTTTGTGACTCCTGGATCAGATGTCGACACGCTCTTGGAGAAATGTTGGTGGGCCAGCCACCCCTGGGAAGGTTCATCAGTGTTTCATGTTCCTCCATTTGTGGATAATGTCTCTCAGTGCGGTTCTGTGGAGTCCCAGAGTTTAACAGTGGCTTTGTAACCCTCAAGACTGATGAACGGCAATGATTTTGCTCCTCATCTGTTCTTAAATCTCTTGGCATCGTGTGCTTCTTTTTGAGAGCCTTTAGCTACTTCACAATGAAGACAGGTTCTGTTTAGTGATGTTTAGATTCAACAAGCTTGGCAGTAATCATGGGAGTGGATGGTGAAATTAAACCCAAATGCCAAATGAATTTGGTCATTTGGTAGATTGGCAGCTAAGCGGGCAATTACTTTTTCACATAGGGCAAGATGGGCTGGACAGCATTTTTCCTTCAATAAATGAAGTCCTCATTTAAAAACTGCATTTTACGTTTTCTTAGGTTATCTTATATTACATTTTGTTTGATGATCTGCAACAATTACGTGTGACAAATATGCAAAAATAGAATTTTTCTGTGTGGGGGGACAAATACTTTTTCACAACACTGTGCAGCAACAATGTCAAAACTAAAAGACGATAATAATATGCTTGTTTAACTTCACATTACAGGGTTTCAACTGATGCCGTTATTCCGAGGAAATAGCTAAACAATGACTAAAACAGGTAAATTAGCTGAAAATGTCTTGAACCCAATCATCGCAGGCGGCTAAAAGCGAGAGGTCAAATGTCAAAGTACCACAGCGCTGTTAACAGATTCGACAAAACCCTTCTGTGCCTCAAGAATGAACATGAATAATTGCTTTTGTTTGGCCACTTTCAAACACACAAAGCTTAAACCTTTTGAGGTGTAATGTATGAAAATTACTTGCTACACGACAGCGAGCGGCTCCCTCCCCTCGCCCTTATCTCTGACTGCGTTTTGTTTATCTGCCTCCTCGCCACTGCTCTCCATTTATCAACTGCTCTGGCATTCCCGTTAATGCTTCCCCGCAGCTTCTCTCGTGCACAATGGCGGACACAGGTGGTCAGAGGAGGTGTCCACGTGGCTCAGACCGGAGCGCCGTCCTGGGGGCTCTGGCAGCGGCCTTGAAGGCTTATCATCTCTCGGCAGAAGTGCTTTCATGCTTTCGATCTGGTGTAAACTAGTTTCTGTTGAAACGGTTTTTCCTTCCTGTCGCAGAAAATCCCAGTGAGGTGCGATCAGAAACTTTGGGGCGAGTTATTTCCTGCTACCCTCTTGTCTGCAGCTGCAACCTTGATTGGCAATCGGGATAAAAGAGCACTTCAGAAGCCAACAGCAGTGATGCAAAGTCCAATTAAGTCATTAATGCAGCTCGCAACACTTAAACAGAGTGACCATTGAGAGGCCACAGGTGATCCTTTTATATGTACTTGAAATTAACTGATTTTCTTCTGAGATTAGATTAGCAAACACAAAAGAAATATTATAATGCAGTAAAAACAAAGAAAACATTTTGGTTATGCAAATGATATGCTATTATTAATGGATTAGAAAGAAAATACAAAAAACTGCATTACAATAGCAAAATTGAAAAAACTAAAACAAAGAGGTTTTATTCTTGTGAAATGAAAAATCCAACAAAACTATGAGTTTCCTACTTCACAAAGGGCTCTATTCTGTCGATCAGGAGGGGAAAAAATCCTTTTCATACAAAGTCTCTGTGAAAAAGTCAAAATCTGACATCAGCATTTAGCAGTTTGAGGCTTTTAGGAAATCAACGAAAGAGATTTGTCTTTAAAAGGTCTGCAGAACAAACCTGCTGACCGACTGAAGTTTGATTTTGAAAAAACAAAACAAAACATGAATTAATGTAGGATTGCAAATATGCACAGCACCTGGGATCGCTTAAAATTGTGAAATACTGAGGAAGACCAACATAGTCCATTAAAAATGTTGAGTATGTATTAACCTTGTTCTAAAAGTCACATTACATAGCCTTCAAATGATCTAAAATAGTAAGTTTTATCCTGAAAATAAAACATCCAATGTGCATTACTTGTACATATATGGAAAAACAGAAGGAAAAATCAACATCAAGTGTTTTATTATGACTCAAAATACACTATATTGACAAAGGTATTGGGACAGCCCTCACGTCCATAGCCACAGGTGCACCGAGACATGCTTCTACAAACATTTGTGACAGAATGTGAATTCAAGCATGGAACCGTGATAGATTGCCACCTGTGCAATAAGTCCATTCGTGAAATTTTCTCTAAATATTCCACAGTGAATATCAACTCAGCCATGAAGTGGTAGGCGGTGTAAAATCACAGCGTGGCACACAGTGTGCAGAAATGGCCAACTTTCTGCAGAGTCAATAGCTATGGACCTCCAAACTATGTGTGGCCTTCAGATTAGCTGTAGAACAGCATAGAGAGCTCCATGGAATGGGTTTCCTTGGCTGAACGGCTGCATCCAAGCCTTCCATCACCAAGTGCAATGCAAAGTGTCAGATGCAATGGTATAAAGCACACCACCACTGGATTCTAGAACAGTGGAAACATGCTCTCTGCAGAGACAAATCACGCTTCTCTGTCTGGCAATCTGATGGATGAGTCTGGGTTTGGCGGTTGCCAGGAGAAAAGTACTTGTTTGACTGCACTGTGCCAAGTCTAAAGTTTGGTAGAGGGGGGATTATGGTGTGGGGTTGTTTTACAGGGGATGGCATTGGCCCCTTAGTTCCAGTGAAAGGAACTCTGAATGCTTCAGCATACCAAGACATTTTGGACAATTTCATGCTCCCAACTTTGTGGGAACAGTTTGGGAATGGCCGGTTCCTGTTCCAACATAACAGCACACCAGTGCATAAAGCAGGTCAATAAAGACATGGATGAGCGAGTTTGGTGTGGAGGAACTTGACTGGTCTGCACAGAGTTCTGACCTCAAACCAACAGAACACCTTTGGGATGAATTAGAGCGGAGACTGAGTCAGGACTTCTATCCAACATCAGTGTCTTCTGGAAGAATGGTCAAAAATTCCCATAAATACACTCCTAAACCTTGTGGAAAGCCTTCCCAGAAGAGTTGAGACCGTTATAGCTGCAAAGGGTGGGCCAACTCCACATTAAACCCGATGGATTAAGAATGGGATGTCATGAAAGTTCATGTGCGTATAAAGGCAGACATCCCAACACTTTAGTCAATGTAGTGTACCTAAATAATATAGAAAATGAGACTGAACGGATGCCTGTATGGATATCCAGTATGCAGTACATTTATATATTTGGCAAAACATAAGGAAAAAACAACATAAAGTGTTTTATTATGACTCAAAATACTTAAATAATCTAAAACATGGAACTAAACCACCAAAAAATACCTAATAAGTAAGATGTGACAAATGTGTTATGTCAAAACTAGTCTTTTAACAAAAACTTTGCGGCAAAACATCCATTTGTAAAACCCGATTTACATACAGTACATTAATTACCTTTACATAAATAAGACATACTGATAATGTGCAGCAGCTAAAACAGCAAAGACAGTTATATCTATACACACATGACAAATTAAAGGAAAAACCAATATAAAAATAGGATATTGGACTACTAAAACAACTACACTGCACTTTAGCATTGAGTTTTCCAAGTCTGGAAGCTCTACTGGAGGGATAAAACACTATTATTCCAAAAGATATTCGTCCATTTGGTGGGGTTTTTTTTGAGTCTTTTTAAAAAAATATCCCATCCAGATCTGTGCACATCAACATTCACAGTTATACAGATGCTTTTTGTGTGCACATCCACAGTCATCGCCTCATTACTTTCACACAGTAAACTTTTGCCCTTTACCATGAAAAGCTGCCTGGCGCTTTAACTAACATGGTATCAGTTAACTGACGTATTAGTCAACAAAGAAATGCCTTGTATGTGGCAATCACTCAGGCATACATCAGTTAAATGATGCAGTCACTTCACGGCTTGCTGCTCTCTTCTGCTTCATTAATCGCTGCTGGTAATAAAAAGCATTGATATCTGCATCAGTATCGATGTGGCGTAATAGATTTCCTCGATTGAAAGCATGAGCTGTGCATACAAACGACATGTAGATGAAGTTTTCTGAGCTGCACTGGCAAGTAAACACCACCAGCTAAATGAAACGAAGCTTAATTGGTGTGCATATTGACAAAATCTGAGACTGATGGATTGGTATTGTCAGAGTTACAGAGGAGATAAATAAATCCAGAGGTGAAGATGAAGATCTTTAAGCATTCGGTCTCTCATTGTGCTTTATTGCAGGGAGGCCAGGAAAACTTTTTTGAACGATCCTCGGGAGTCACTTGAATTTTCTGATGGAGGAGCTCCTGCAGCACTGATGTGGAAACGAGGCTGGATATTTAACTGTTCTGCTCCTGTGCGTTCTCCCTCCAGGCCAAAAATGTTATCTCCTATTCATTATTTGGCTTGTCATATCATATGAATTGCCAAACAAGAGAACCATTTCCAAATAATACGAATCAGTTTGCAAAACTTGACTCACAGAATCAATAAGCTTCTGCCAGACTAGGCACACCAACAATATGTGATGAGGAATAAGGGATTTTAAAAAAAAAAAAAGGCTTTACTATGGGGACAGTATATGATATATAGCGGGAGGAATAAAGCTTATTGGCTGTGGCCACTGTGAGGAAAGGGGCTCATCTCCCTCCGCTGAGGAGTGCCACATGGAATTTGTTTCCATTTGCGCGAGGCAGTGAATCAGTCAGTTTCATCTCTGTTTCCCTTTTTCTTTCCTATGCATCCCGATGAGCTTAACACGACATTAAAATGTGGCAGAAAAGCTGATGAGAAAAAATGAGGGTAATGCCCGTCTGAGCCGCCGCCTGTCCCCATATCCACAGGAGATGCATTGTTCCTGACGAACTAAAGTTTAAGGAAAAGCACAAATCCACTGAGCATCTCGTTGTCCTCGTGTATTCTGGGTAATTCTGTAACACTTGCTGGCAGCCTGGAGGTGTTCTGCTAGCTGGTGGTTAGTCACTGTGTCTCTGTGTTCTGCAGCGGTGGATTCTAGTGGCTCATAGCTTTGTTAATTTGTGTAAAGAGGCCCTCATTTGACTGCATGGATACTGGGCCAGACTCAGCTTTTCCACCACATTTAGTCAGGAATTATTCTGTCACATACACCGGGAGCAGAGGTGCTGTTTCTTATTGTAATTTCTTTTTTGGCAAGTACATAGGATTTAATTTTGAGTTCTTTCGCTGGCAAGATTTATTTCATTCATTTATTGCTTTGGTTTGAGGAGATTCTACCGCTTTCAGCTACTCCTTTTGTGTCCCATATGGGGATTTGTGTTGTTACCAGGAAGTCCTTACTCATTGAAGTGTATCCAAATTTGGCACAAGTAGGTTGTTTACATATTGCCTCTTCTTCACCGAGTGAACTGGGTGTAAACAATGATTGCATTAATAGTGCATAGGGTGGAACATTTCTGTACTTTGTGTACAATATTTTTGCATTATTCTCACTTAGCAATTGTCAATTTGCACTACTGTGTGCACCTATTCTCTTCCAGATGTGTAAATATCTATATATATTTTGATTTTTTTCTGTAGATATTTTATTATTCTCTTTTCCTTATTGCTATAGTGACACAAACAGCCGAAACCGAATTTCTTGCATGTTGTGCACATACCTGGCCATTTAAGCTGATAAGCTGATTCTGATGGAATTCAGATAATTTACTTAACTAAAAGTCTGAATGCAGAAATGTCAAAATAGTCCATTAAAATACAAAATCCTGCATGAAAATCTTGTGCAAAACTACATAACTTCAGCAGTAAAATTTAGTTAAGGTATTACAGAAAATATAG